>NC_056591.1:5966384-6116384 GCF_018340385.1 Cyprinus carpio
CTTTCAGGGTGGAGGGAGACAGCCTTCGCTCCAGCCCCTGCTGCAAAAAGGAAAGGAGAAACAATGATGAGGGAACAACGGGGTCTTCTCAATGAGAAGAACACCATTCGATGAACAGGTTCCACTTCAAGGTGTAAACATGTCTCGTAGGCGGTGCTCTTGCCGAAGTGATGGTGTCCACTACCTCTTGGGGTAGGCCACCAAGAACCCCAGCGTCCTGTCCAAGGACCAGACATGAAGTTTCCAGAGGTCTGGACGCGGGTGCCATAGGGTGCCCCGTCTCTGAGTCAGTAGATCCTTCCTCAGAGGAATCCGCCAGGGAGGGGCTGTCGCGAGGAGCACTAGTTCAGGGAACCATGTCCAAGTGGGCCAATACGGCACCACAAGCAAGACCTGATCCCCACAAAAGGGGATAGTTTTGGGAAGGTGCGTCATAGATTTTCATACAAATCACACATACTGTACAATTCGTACGAACTTACACATAAACATAAAAATAAACAAACAATAATATAATATAATTAATATAATATAATATAATATAATATAATATAATATAATATAATATAATATAATATAATATAATATAATACCAGCTTTGTTTTCTTGTTGTTTCCTGTCTGTATATATTAAATATTTACCCTCAGAGACACGACATTGTAAAGAGCTGTCTGAATTTGTTAACGTTGTGCATTCTTTTGTGGGTGTGCATGTTTGTTGTTGTTGTTTTTTGCATGCCAGGAAGGCTAATTAAATTCACTGATCAGTGTAAAGAGGAGCCGTCATGGCGATCCAATCATTTTCTCACTCTTTTCACTGTACCTGTTTTTTTGTTTGTTTGTTTGTTTGTTTGTTTGTTTTGTCTTTTGTTCTAATAATATTAGTTTATCAATTAATCAGCACATTCAGTTTTGTCAGTGACACATCTCACAAACACTCATCACTACATAAGATCATTACTACATAAGATACACCTATATACCTATCTACACCACATATACCTAAAAAAAGAAAAAAGTGATTGTATAATGGTTATAACATTGTACTTTGATATATAACATGGTATGACTGATTAGCATATTCATGTACAGTACCAGAATTACTTCTCATGAATATACAGTTTATTTATTTGTTTGTTTGTTTGTGTCATAGTATTCCAAAGAATGTTGTACAGTAGTACAGCTTAATTATTCAGTACCATGGCATATATTGAAGTACTGTATAATAGTACATAGTATCAAATATATTTATTGGAATGAACGAACAAACAAACAAACAAACAAACACATACATACAAACAAACAAATAAATAAATAAATGACAGTTTCGAATTTATCCTTAATTAAGCTGGTACTGATTAGGGGCCATTTGGGACCAGATATTGGATCTTTTTTCGTTCTTTTTATTTAAAACATAGCCGAATGCTTGAACTTGAAATAATGCAAATTACGTCCATATGTTTTAATTAAAATATATTAACATAAGCGAATGAATGAAACAACAGTTCAGTAAATTATATTTTTGTATGACTTGAATTGCTAGATTAAGCTAAGAAGGTTTGCCAAATCAAAATTGTTACTAATCTTTTTCATTTTTACAGATATAACTCATGTCAGAGCAGATGAGAGCATACACACACAGACACACACACACACACACACACACACACACACACACACACACACACACACACACACACACACACACACACACACACACAAAAGTGTTTGAATAGTATACAGTTGCTGCTGGCACAACATGAGCACTGCAAACTAGTTTATGAATGTATGAATCAATCTCACACTAAATGCTGTCATTTTCTGATGCAATTTTCTAACACATCATTTTTTAAATTACTTTCCTGCATGTAGGCAAAGACAAATAATACAGAAGAAATGCTCAAAGAAACATAAACCTCTCCGAGTCTCTGTCTTCTCTACACTAAACTACAGTACCTCACAGGAGACAGATCATGTGGGGTTACAGGCTCTCAACTCAAGAGTCCAGTCCCGAGACCCCTGTGAAACAGAGTTCAAGACAAATTTTTAACATGTTAAATTTTTTTTTTTTTTTCTCTCTCTCTCTTAAAAATGAATCAGTCGTGACATTGGTCAAAGATGTCCATCTTGTAAACAATTAAAATCACTGTGACTGTTACTTATCTCCCTTCAAGCTCTGAATAACTGAAGTAGGTATGACAGCAATGACAGCAAGAGTTTGATCTGCTCATTCTTGAATGCCTGGTTTTAATTCAGTGACAAACAGAGAGACAAAGACTGACGTAAATCGTAACAGGTCAAAAGTCTCATGAGCTTTTGTTTTCAGGCAAAACGCTCATCTCCTTGGAGACAAAGTGAGCACTGTGGAAATATTTCCCATCTCCACCTTCCCTCCCATCCATTCTCACTCTCTGTCCATGTGCTTTAAACATAATCCATATGGTTTTAATGACCACAGTGCTTTCCATTGTTTGTGAATGTCAGCTTGTATTGATCAGGTGGACCGAAGCCAGAACATTACTCATCACAAAATACTGCCTTGTTATCACAGAAAAACCAGGGCGAAAGGAATAAGGGGGAAAACAGCAAGAGAGAGAGAGAAAGATAACAAAAAAAAAAGATTCATCATTGACCAGATGGACAAAATGAAACCTCTCAGAGTTACAGACAGCTGATTTCCTCACTATAATGCGTTAAAATTCCTAAAATTTGCTAAAAATTTACTCACCTTCAGGCCATCCAAGGACACACACTAGCACACTACAGTATATTCTATTTCTATTCTAACTTTGTCTTTATAAATAAATATTTTGATTAATTAAGAAAAACTTGACCCTCTAACATTCTCTATTCTTTTTATATCTACTTGCTTTCTCTTTAATTATTATATAAAAAATATAATAATATCTTGACCCTCTAACACTAGCTCTCTCTATTTTATTTATATTCTATCTACTTTATGATATAAGACCTTGCTACATGTACTGCATTAGACTAACCAGGACTTGTCACAGCACTTACATATTATTGCTCTTTTGTTGGTTTGATTGCTTCTATTTTCATAATTTGTAAGTCGCTTTGGATAAAAGTGTCTGCTAAATGATTAAATGTAAATGTAATTATGAGTGTAAATAACCAAACAATCTATCTCATATGACACCGTTTCTTTCTCTTCGCCCTCTTCTTTCCTCTCAGCCTATCAACCTATAGCTACAAGTCAGTGAATGCAGCATATCAGAAATTAACTTCCCTCATACCCCAAGGGATTGAAAACCCTGTGTTCAGTGACAGAATAGCCTTTAGATCTGTATGCTAATCAGTCCAGGACCCACAGTGCTACTGTAAACTAAGGTTTACAATAGAAACACACCATTATAAATAATTACTCTATGAATCGATCTGATATCATACTGACTCATTGTCTATTATGACACATGCTAATAATATATTCATATTTTGTGTGTTACTAGGTTTGTTGACCCCTTTAATCAAGATTGAGAGATCAATCTGAATAAAATATAATTAAATATAAAAAACAAACACAGACAATCAAACAGCTAACACAATAATTTCACAGATTATGTGAAATTCATAATAATTAAATAATTATTAAATCACTTAATAATTCGATACATAATTTTGGCCTAGTGGCAGAGGTATTTATTCATTGATTGATTGTTTTGATATGATAGAAAAACTAAAAAGAAGAAAACCGCCAAAAACGATTTAATATATATTTATTTAATTATTTATGTTCTAAAGGAACCCAACAATTAGAAAATGACTCTTTTTGAGGTTCCAGATTGGGTGAAGCTAAATACTGAAAATGGTATTTATCACTAATACATACTGCAGAGAATCTTTGTATGCAAAACATCCAAAAAGAAATCAGTTTTATTAAGTGAGGCTTGTCACACACATCCCTACTGTTTTTATTTCTCAAATTTTAACATCCAGCATCAGCAGGCAGAGTGTTTCGGCCCCTGGGGGCCCTGGTGAGGAACAGAGAGGGACAGGGCTGAGAGGACGTCCTTGAGAGCAGCACAGCTGTGGAAATGAGAAAAAGGAAAAAAGACATCCAGATCTCATTAAGCCAGAGTATCAACACCCACATCTGGGACTGGAAAGGAAAAAAGACGACCAAAATATTTTATTACTAAAAAAGATGGTGTATGGCTTTATTTAAGTATGTTTTTCATGTATGTGAATGTGTAGGCAAATGCAGTTCAGCACATAAAGACACCCTATGTTTACATCGGCCCATAGTGCCCTGCAAATGGATCATCTGTGGGATTCCAAACTGTAGAGAGTGTACAAGTTCAGTCTAAAGGGCACTGCAAATGCCGTATGGAACAAGTGTACACTGATAAATCACTTTAGATTTCATTATGGTTAGAATAAATGTGGGCAAAAGAGTCTAGTGTTTTTTTTTTTTTCTAAGCTTTCTACACATTAGTTTCTAAACCTAAAACGCACAAGATTTGACTGTTACAATGGGTCATGTAACAGTTAGTCTCACATAGCCAGACCTTCAGCCTAAAGGCAGAAGACTCTATCATAGATTTCAATAAACAATGTAACAAGCAATGTAACAAGCATCCGATAAGCATTTTTAAGTAACAGATCACTGAAATATTTAGAAATAGCTGATTCCAGTCTCAGTTGGAGGAATAGTCAGGTGTTGATGCTCTTTCCATTACATATATATTGTGTGTGTGTGTGTGTGTGTGAGAGAGAGAGAGAGAGAGAGAGGGAGAGAGACAGAGAGTCTCATTACACAGATGGCTGTTTAAGAGGTAACACACCTGTGTAAGCAATTTAAAGTGGATGGCTTTGCTTGTGAGTATGCAAGTGTGTCTATTATCCATTTGTGTCTGAATCTGTTTGGTCCACTGACTTGAGAAATGCTTATGAGAGCTCAATAATTTACAGAAACAGGTGGATGTAAGTATGCCTGAGAGTGTGTCTCTGCATTTTGTGTGTATTCAGTGGGTGGTAAGTTCTAGGACAGGGCGATATATTGAATATGCACAATAAATTAAATAAATTTAATATTTCAGTATTGTTTTAGCTGTATCACCCATCCCCACTGAGCACTTAAAAATATCAGAAACATGCTTTTAGTTGTTATTTGCACCTAACAGATCCTGGAATGCATTTTGCGTATCCGTATGTAATTTAAGTCACAAAAGCCAGTGCTCTGCGTGTGTTTGTCAGAACAATAAAGCTGTGAGGTTACATTTTTCTGATCTGTCTGAATCGGAACCCAGCAATCAAGTCCCCCGAACAAGACTGCTGACACATTACGCACAAATCATTTATGCGCTGAACTTTTAAAGTGCAACACAATGGCATCCGCCAGCATGAGAAATGGAAAGGCTGAGTCATTTAAAGATCAGATGGGGGGAAAGAAATTGCATTTTTACACGATTCGCCTAAAATTGTTTACCACAATTCATGATTGCCATCCATTCCACTGATTCAAAACTATGAAACTGAGAGAAAGTTTAGACTTCCAAAGGTGGGCAGAAAATAGCTCTGAGACATCTTCATTTAGCGTCATGCACAGTGCGGGAACTTTCTGACACGCTGTCAAACATTAAAACAAGTCATAATGATAAACCTCAGCAAAATGTAATATGGTTTGTAACAGCAGTCATTGCTGAGGTGTTGTCACACACAATATGCTTGCTGTCTTCTCATGTGTATCTGCATGAGGCAAATCATGATATTCAAATATGAAATTGTGTATCTGACTACACCAAATAGATATATGATCACATACAGAAACTTACTGAATTCTGTGCTTAATTTACTGTATTTTCAGAAGTGAATGTTAACAGTATATTGATGACAGAAAGATAAAAATAATTACTAAAACAAATATTAATGTAATAATTAAAACTCAGGACTAGTAACCAGAAGGTTGTTGGTTCCATCCCTTCAAAATATGATTGCTTGTTGCATGAGAACCAATTAGGTTTGTTCTCACGTGTCAAACAAGTACGGTTAAACTGTCAATGTATGTGTGCTCATCAATATTTATATGTGAATATCAACTGATTACTGACCAAAATATTCTTACAACCTGGTTCTTTTTAGTGAATCAAATGCATATAGCACAACCAATGTAATCCAACCAATTATCTTACAAACTACTCTTATGAACTGCTCTTTTTAGCTAATCCAACACACACAGCACAAACAGTCTAGTCCAATGTAGTCCAATGATGAATGACTCTTATGAACTGGTTCTTTTTATTAATAGGTGGTGCTGTTATCAAATCGATGTGGCGTGTTCTGTGTGAGTTGACAATGGCACACACAAAGTTTGGTGTCAGTATGCCAAAGCATTGCAGAGATACAGCCTCAAGTGTCATTTTGGCATCATGCCTCAAATTCATTGCTGCAGTATGCGAAAACGGTTTTGTCTATTGACACAAAATCCATAACATTTTATCAGCATGGTCTGAAGATGAAATGATTCGATTTTGGTGAAAATCAGACCAACGGTCTAGGAGGAGTTTGAAAAAGTAGGTTTTTCAAGAAAATCAAAATGGCATACAGGAAGCTTGGCTGACTATGGCAGCATTGGTATCACTGTTCTCAGCATGACCCAATGAATCTATTAATGCCAGTCTCATTACAACAGGCAAAATTCACAGAAAGCTATTAGCATTTATTTGAAATTTAATTATAACCTTTGGCCACAAGTGGCACTGTCTCAAAACTTTTTGCGTAATTTCAAGTCATTGTCTCAATGGTTACATACAAAGTTTTGTAATGGTATACCAATGCATTCATAAAATATAGCATTTTATATCATACTTATTGTACTTAATGGCAATTTCATGTTTTGTTCAATATAGCGCCACCAAGAGGTACAATCCCACCAATTTTTTATGTGTCTTTAGAGTGTGCCCATACGTATGTGTGTCAAATTTGGTGAAAATATTTCATCTTGTTTTGGAGTTATAGATATTTTTATATGTGAGAACAGGAAAAATGACTGATGGCCGACTTTGTTTGCATTTATTTGCCACTTACTATCAAAACTTAGGCAATTAGGCATAAGCATTTATCCGGCATAATAGGATTGCAAATATTCTACGGTGGTTTCGTGACGATCGGATTAACGGTTTTTAAGATATTGGCCATTTTTTAAAGCACTAAAATAAAATGTTGCACAAACCATAAGCCAAAACCTGGCATGTTTGGTATCGCTAGACTCGGCAAGGATTCAGGTGTCTAAAAAGGTGACTCCCATGAAAATAAGTCAACCACACCCAAAGTTATAAGCATGTGAATATTTGATTTTACCACTTTGAAAAAACTTAACCTTGCAATTTTAAAATTTTGGTGTTCATTCAACTTGGCATGAGCCAAGGATTCAGAGGGGAAAAAAATAATCATTCTGTGCCTTACGGTTCAAAAGTTACTCGCATAATCATGAGTGAAAATTTGGACAAGTTGTGGCACTAGAGAGTTGGAGACTATGCTATGGTTGCTCTATCAGTGTGCCAAATTTCATAACTTTTCCATAGAAAGGCTACCACAGACTTCCAGAGTGGAAGAAGAAGAAGAAGAAGAAGAATATCGCCAACAGATACAATAGGTGCCATCACACCCTCAGTGCTTGGCCCCTAATAAAATAAAACACACACAGCACAACAACTGACAACTTTTGTAAATTAATTAATTCATTGTTATATTTAAAGGGGTCATATGACGTTGCTAAAAATAACATTATTTTGTGTATTTGGTGTAATGCAATGTGTTTATACAGTTTAAGGTAAAAAAAACACATTATTTTCCACATACTGTACATTGTTGTTTCTCCTCTATGCCCCGCCTTTCTGAAGCGTGTCGATTTTTACTCATCGTTCTGAAAAGTAAGGTGTGCTCTGATTGGCTAGCTATCCAGTGCGTTGTGATTGGCCGAATACGTTGTGATTGGTAAATACAGCTTAACCACTTATTTCTAGTTGTGTCCTCTTTTGGAAGGCTAAACAAAGTAGTTTCGCTTTCACAACGAAACACACAGTGTCTTTGATGGGACCCGATGGGTTCGGTCGGGTTCGGGCTTAATTTATATCATTTTACACGGGCTCGGGCCAGGCTCAGGCTTGCGCTCCGGTTTGCGAGGTAAATGAGCGGTCATGTGATGGGTTTCGATTAGCGCGAGAAAGACACGAAAATGTATGCTGAGTAGGTGAAACGGAGGATTGCCTCTGGCGATTACGTTTTGGTTGCACCAGCAACTAAAGCAAAGTCTGAGGTGTGGAAAAGTTATGACCATGTTCAGGGTGCGATTTGCCGGTGGGGATGGGGGGATTTCCCCCCTCTGGTCTATGCATCCCTGCCTCTGCTGAATAACTTTTATCCCCGGTGGGGATAAAAACATCATGCAAACCCGCTCTGACGTCCCGATCTGAATCAAATGATTCGCGATACGCGATCCGATTGGAGAGCTTCGAAACAGTGATTCATTTTGCGACGCAATGGTTTAACTGATTCGAAGTTTCAAAAAGCTCCGTTGTGTTCTTTGCTCGCTTTCTCTATGTAATTTGTTGTTTGAATAACCGTGGACATTAAATCATTACAATTAATAGGCCTAAAGTAGGCTTACAATGTTTTTATTAAACTGAGATCACACTAAATACAATTTCTGTCGTATTAAAAACATTTCATAAAAATTTTCAAAAGCATCCCCCCCCTCTGTTTTTTTCACAAATCGCACCCTGACCATGTTTATAATGAGAATAATGAGCCAGTGGGTTATATTGCTGGACGCACCATCAGTGAGCACAGGAACACGCTGAAGCCATCTAACGTTACAGTGGATTCAATAATTTTCCTCCACAAAAACATGTAGGCCTAGCCTAATCTTGGTGAGTAAAGGTTTTTCAAATTATAACTAAATATTAATTGAGTCTTAAATGCATAATGTAGACAGAGTATATAGGCTAATGTTGGCATTATTATTTTATTAAATTTCAGCTGCTAGTGGCGAAGCAAATCCTGCGGAGCCTTTTTCGTAATTTCATTATTGCCAAATACCCATCTTAATTTAGAATTTAACTTAATTTAATTTGTTAAGAAAGACGTTTTTATTGGTGTATTGGCCTATTTAAAGGCTAAATGAGCCTATGCCTAGGCCTATTTAGAGTGCTGAGATGTTACGATGTTACAGAGGACTTATTTTATTTCTTTGTTCCAACTTCCAAGTGGCCTATAGCCTAAGTTAGTTATGAATATATTATGTTAAAACATGTATAAATGACTCTTGACAAAAGGCAAAAGAGCTGTGTGTGTGCGCACATTTGAATAATGTCGGGCTGTAAACGGGTTCAGGCTTTTAAAAAGCTGTCAATCAAAATGTACTTGTCGGGCTTGGGCCGAAATCTGTCGGGCTCAGGTCCTGTCGGCCCTAACTTTTAAGGCCCGATTACAGCTCTAGCAACAATACAGCGAGATTCAAAGTTACTCCTTCTTTCTTTGCATGAACATTTGGGCGGTGTTATGCAAATCTTCCCACATAGTGATGTAGACATGTGGGGGCATGTCTAAACAAGGCATTTTAGGAGGGCTTGGATGAGTCTTACCTTTTATAAAAAAAATTATCTCTTTGGTTTTGAGATTTTAGTCTTTGCAACTTTAGGGATCTTATCTATGCACGAACAGCTTGTAACACTCCAAAGAGAGAAAAAAACTTGAAAGGCAAATCAGCAGGTTGTTTATTCATATGGCAACATGTAATTAAAGATTTTATGTCTGTAGTGAGTTTTGTATGTAGTATTTTCTACTACTAAATGAATAAATGAAATGTATATAATATTACTATATATATATATATATATATATATATATATATATATATATATATATATAGGGTTTGTGTGAAGATTATAAGTTCACATAAATTAGAAGTTGTTATTTTTTGAAGTCTAATAAATGTTAAAATTGATAGCTCTCAATTATACTGTAATGTTAAATGGTTAGAGTCAGTGGTTTAATATTATCATAGAGACATCAGTAGTATTGGTATCAATGTTACTCGCTTTCATTCATTAAAAAATGCCATTAAATATTAATAACTGAACTCTTTATGTTGCATTAATTTGAAAATTTGAATGTGAAACAATTGCTATATAATAGTATATTTAAAAACTTTAATGTTAGTTTTGCAATTAATTTGTGTGATTATGTGATTAATTTTTAAATTGATTGACAGTACTTGTTTTAATGATCTCTCATCCTAACTCATCTGAAGTACTCACCATGCCATGTCTCTGCTCAAGGGGCTTTTCAATCTGTATCTGTTTGTATTCTCCTCCCACCCAAATAGCTTTTTTTTCCCTCTTATCTGTCCCTGAATTACATCAGATCTATTGTTTAAACATAAAACACTGAACACAAGTGCACACTGGGAGCAGACTGCTCTAATTAGTACATGTACACACATAAACATGGAGAGTGCATTCTGAGGCCAGACAGGTTTAATTAATATACACACATGCCAAGGCCTGTGTGTCTCCAGATCCCCAGCCCTCCCCAAAATACCACTGACATAATATTTATCAATGCAAAACTCCATAGCTTGCCATGGCCAGGAATAATTAAGAAACAAGCTTAGAGTAGATGCAATTTGTTCCAGAACAGCCCCAGCAGAAGGTCTGAGTGACATCAGATCATGGAGGACGCATGACTGGCAGTGACATATACTGTACTGAGGCACAAACATTATTCCAGCTATTAGCCAAGTCCATTTCCTGTCGTCAATTCAGTTCAACTTCATTCAGCTCAGTTCTGCTTATTTCCTCTCTTGTCTTTAATTCATATTAAACCAACTCTTCATCTCTGTTTTGATTCAGTTTAACCCGACTCGTTTTCTTTGTCTCATTTCTTGTCTTCATTTCAGTTAAACTCAACCAACCTCAACTCAGTTCTGTTCAGCTCTTCTCATTTTTAATTTAACTCCACTCAGTTCTGTTCGTTTGTTCTTTTGTCTTTGATTCAGTCTAACTAGAATTAGTTATATTGTACTCCTCATTTGTTATCTCTTTGATTTATCCAGCTTAGCTCAACTCAGTTTTGTTTGTCTCATCTTGTCATTGATTCAGTTAAACTCAGCTAACTTCAGTTAAGTTCTGTTCATTTTTTCTTTCACAAATTCATCACACTCTCACATTTGTCTCCTCTAAAGTTTCGCAGAGATCCCAACAACATCACACACTGTGTTCCTATACTATATATATTATTTTTAATAATATTTTCCCTTATACCAAAGATTCTGGGGGTCTCATACTTGCCTTCTTTAAAGCTTTAGAAGAGATCTCAAAACTGCCTGAATACTTGAAAGGCACTAAAGTAAAATAATAATAATAATAATAATAATAATAAAACGTGAAATTATGCAGAAATAAGGATAATGTTACTCTTAATTGCTGATACATAATAATAGAGCCGTACAGTTTATGTGAAAGTAATGTTTTTGGAGGAGTAATGCACCCGATGCTTTATCAAATCTGACTTACAGAATTTTTATTACAGGAGCAATAATATATCCTAAAAGGCAAATTAAATGGCATGTGACTCAATCCTAGACTAATTTGATTAATAAAACAATATATATGGTAGAAATTTGTGAGCTATTTTTGTGACATTTTACTTGGTGCATACAGTTGTTGAAATCACTTCTGAAATTTAGAGGGGACAAAGGTGATAGCTCCCATGTCTTTAGTGTAGGAGAAAAGTCTGAGTACAGTGTGTAATGTTCTTGAGATCTCTTCTAAACTTTAGAGGAGAGATCCAGAGTCCTTAGTTTAGAAGAAAAAAAAAGAAAAAAAATTTGAGCACAGTACATGATGTATTGAGATCGTGTTTGAAATTTTAGAGGACACAAACATGAGACCACCAAAGTCTTTAGTTTAGGAGCAAAATCTTGAGCATTGTGTGAAATCAACCCTTAGTATCTGAGCATAGAGTAACCTCTGTCAGAGCCATAGTCTTGTTTGAGTTTGAGTCCCAAAGGCATTTTTCTGCTCCTGTTCCCTTCTTATTTGTCCCATTGTTCCCTCTCCTCCTACTGTCCTGACCATTAAAGGACTCCTTTCTCTCAAGATTTCCTCATGCCTCATTTGTGTCTACTTTTATTTCTCCTAAGGAATTTTAAAAACATCTGAGACACTGTTGATACTAAAATGAGAAATATATCAGAATCACAACTAAGTCTCCTGAGCTTAGAAAGAGCAACCACTGTGCAATAAAATATTCCTAATAGAGTATTTAAAGAGATTGCAGCAAGACAGTAAAGAGATATTTTGTTTCTTCCACCACATTCTCAATTTTCTTTCAAATATTTCTCATGTCTCAATTGTGTCTTCTTTTATTTCTCCTAAGAAATTTTAGGAGAAACATCTGAAATGCTGTTGATCCTAAAATGAGAGATACAGTATGATTATCACAACTAATTCTCCTAAGCTAAGGAAGAGCAACCACTTAGCAATATTATTTTTTTCCTAAGAGGAAAAAAGAAATCTGATTACACAACTTGAATTACTTGTAAAGCATTACACCCAACATTGCACTGCTGTCAACCAAACACAATTCTGTTCATCTTATTTTAATTTGGTTCAACTCAGGGGCCAGTTGCATAAACATACTTTTACTGTAGATGACTAACTTTTTAAGACTAGTCTAAGCAGTTTATTCAACCCGCCCCAGTTCTGTTGCAATATTCATTTCATCTCTTCCCTTGTCTTTAATATGAACTCAACTCAGGTCTGTTCATCTCTGCTTTTGTTTTTAATCCAATTCAACTTAACTCATGACTTAACTTTGTCATTTCATGATCTCTTCTCTTCAGTTAGATTTATTTCAATTCTACTCAGTTCCACACATCAGTTCCATACATTCCACATCATCTCTGCAACTTAAAACAATTCAGTTAACAACTCATCTCTGTTCTGCTCGTCTAATCTTTTCAGTTCAGTTAAATCCAATTCAACTCAACTCTTTGCATGTCTAGTAGACTCAATCAATGGCAGCATCCTTCAGTCATTTCATCTTCAGGGATCTGTAGGTTTGTTCCACTTTTAAAGACTGGCTGAACCTTCTAATCCTTCCAAATAAAATTGAAGCAAAAGATGCAAATCTGACCTGGGCAATTAGCTTATGCAACATTACTCTAAACTGAAGTTGTGTGCTAACGAGTCCTTTTGAAATATCTGTTATTACCTGATATTGTAAAGCTTTGGCCAATAGGTTTCCGCTAGCTTTCTCTCTCTTGATTTTTACAAATAATCTTTCCAAATATTTATTTCTTTAAGAGTTTCGTATCTCTCATCATCTTTTTGAGAGACACTGATGCCTGTGTCCTAAGCATCAATGTCTCAAAAAGCGAGGAACAGAAAGACCACAAGGTGGTTTGAGAGACATAAAAAGCTCCAGTTGGATAAAAAGTCCAAATTGATTGATTCAGATTCACTGCGTTTGTCTCAATCTGCCTCCCCACGCTTGCTTGCTCGCTCGCTCGATGCCCACGTTGCACGATGACAAAACTGGCATCTACACGGTCATACATCAAACAGTCTATTCTTGCGGTGACACCTCCACTTTTAAAACAATTACTTCAACAAACGAGCAAGCCGTTCTGTCATTGAGGGCTATTATTAGGTCAGGGTGGGTGTGTTCCAATCAGAGTGATGGGGCTTTGAAGAGAGAATTAGGACATAGCCGGGCAATGATTTATTTTTCTAAGTGAGAGAAAAAGAGAGACAGAGAAACACAGAGAATAAGAAAGAAAAGAGACTGTTGATGCATTCAATAAGCATTAGAGAAACTTGCTAACTCCATCCTGACATCTCGTCACAAAGTGGAAGAAAAAAAAAAGCGTGAAAAATCCTGTTCAGTTGTTTTGATATTTATGGAGCACCATGATATATTTGAATACAAAAGATAAAAGAGGCTTGTTTATATTGAAAATCATGTTAATTTAAAGGCCTCCAGAGGGCTGTACAGTA
Organism: Cyprinus carpio; assembly: GCF_018340385.1. Lineage (NCBI taxonomy): Eukaryota > Metazoa > Chordata > Actinopteri > Cypriniformes > Cyprinidae > Cyprinus > Cyprinus carpio. The sequence continues at coordinate 5,980,408 of NC_056591.1, forward strand.
GGTGATATATCTAGATTTGCCTCGATCCATATGCAAATACTTCTGATATAATAACAAATATTGAGAGTGACATTTAAGTACATATTCCAATAATCTATCCAATCATCCATACATTTTACAAACTGCTTGTAATAGCATTGCAGGGATGCTGGAGCATATTCCAGCATCTCAGGCTGTATGCAGGGAAACACGAATTTAACATGGACGAATGTATTCAAATATATTTAGACAGTAACTACTTTTGATTGTTCATAACCTATTATTTTATATTTTATAAGAGCTTATGTACTGTTTTATTATTAGTACAGTGTATATCTTGGAACTAAAATATTAGTACTACAGGCATACTACAGTCATTATGCGACTACTTTGCAACAAATAATTTAATAATTTAATAGCAATTATGAAAAACATTTTGTTGAATTACGTGTATTTTTGATATTTTTTGGTATCCAACTTAACAGTTTTTGGTGGAGCTTCTGTGCACAGTGATAAATCTTCAGCCTTACCCCCCAAAATTAGAAAATCGTAAACAAATCCTTGCAGAAAATGCTTTAAAGCACATTTTAAATCTAAATGTTTTTGTCAGGGTTCTGCCATGGCAGCTTTGTCTGTGTTGTTCATTATTTGTCTTGTGCCTGAACACATTGCTTCATCTTTGTGTCTGCCATGTGTTCCTATGGTCACACCCTCTTGTTAAGCCTTGCCTTACCTTGCCTTGTGGGCTCTGTGTTCACGGGGTGTTCACTTCTCACTGCTGTGTGTGTGCACTTGGATGGGTTAAATGCAGAGCACCAATTCCGAGTATGGGTTACCATACTTGGCAAATGTCACGACTTTCATACACGACGTGCAAAACTCCGCATTTGAACAGTCAATAGCAAATACTTAAACTAATAACAAAACATACTTAGAGTAGCTGATTAAGAAGCACCAGACTGTCTAGGTTCACGAAAGGTTCGTCCCTAAAATGCGTTGCTGTTCTGTTGTAAGTAATCTTAAAGATCCCTAAATGCATCTACTTTTGGAAGGCCAGATAAAGTGCTTATGCTTTCGCCTAGATACACACAGCATCTCCCTGACATTGCTGCTTCAACACTAACTCCGGTTATTGAAACCACGACTTCTTTCTTTGCGTTAACATTTGGGTTGCATTACGCAAATATTTCCAAATAGTGACGTAGAGATGTGCGGGCGTGTTTGAATGAGCCGTTTTAGGGGGTGTGGCAGAGTCTTAACTTTGATAAAGAATATCTCTTTGGATTTGAGACTTTAGTCTTTGCAACTTTACAGATCTTCTTTATGAACTAAGAGCTTGTGACACTCCAAAGAGAAAGGAAAAATTGAAATCGCATTATATGACCCCTTTAACTCCACATCTACAAAACGATGAATAAAGAATGTGCATCATTGTGTGTGTTTTTTTATATATATTTTTAATTCAATTTATGAAGGTGATAAACTGAATTATTTTATATTGTATGGTAATTATACAATAATATAATATTTTATTCATTTCAGCAAATTTATCTTAATAAAAGACACTGCATATCTCTAGTCTTTGGCTGCATCCAAAATCGGACAGTTACTGATTTTTGAAAGGAAAGTAAAGGATTTGTAGCCAAGTATGTTGACCCATACTCAGAATTTGTGCTCTGCATTTCAACCCATCCAAGTGCACACACATAGCAGTGAGTAGTGAACACACACACCCGGAGCAGTGGGCAGCCATTTTTGCTGTGGTGCCCAGGGAGCAGTTTGGGGGTTCGGTGCCATGCTTAAGGGTCTCACCTCAGTCATGGTATTGAGGGTGGAAGAAAGCATTGGTCATTCATTCCCCCACCTTCAATCCCTGCTGTTACCAAGACTCCAACCCCTGACCTTTGGGTTACAACTCTCTAACCATTGGCCCACAACTACCCCATTTGCTCTATATTCCAGTCTTGCCCTGCTATTTGCTGTGAGTATCCTGGCTGAAATTTTTTATCTTGATTTCTCTCTTTAGTTTTTTTGGTTTTGATCTTTAGTTATACCGCTTACATTTACTTGTAATATTTTCTTTAGTGGTTCATCAGTCTTATTTCTAGTTTTGTATTCTAGTTATTGCTTGGATTTTATACTCGTTATTTATTCTAAACTTAAGCCCTTTTCGCACAGGATTAGTATTATCTGGGGACCTTGTGTGATTTTAAAATTACCCCCCAACATCTGAATTTTGTGTGGTGCATTCGGATGAGATAAGCAAAGCCTGTGATTTTACTCAAATTTACTGACTTATCTGACTTATGGATACCCGGATGTCATGGTCCGGTTAGATGGATTTAAAAAAAAAGAAACTAATATAGTATCGTGCGCTGTGTCATTTACATTTCACCAGGTTAAAATAATATCTCAAGCTTTATGCTTGATTTATTTGTAACACATTAACCTCAAAACCTTTTCAACTTTCTCTTTCTGAAAATTGTATGGTTTAGCGATATGACAGCACCTAAAATACTATCGAAACATTCCAATGCAGCTCCATTCTTCTCAAAAGATGGATAAAAAGGCACACAGGAAACAAAACCCTTTAAAAAATTATATACGGCCTGCCAAATGCTGGCCAAATCACAGAGATGCCATTTCACACGGGATTAATATTATAACAGGATCTCGGTGTTCGGTGAAAAATGGTAGGTCATTTGGGGGGAATTTTTACTTTACAAATTACAGACATGGCCGTTTCGCACGGGATTAAGTTCACAGACAACCTCCGCAATTATTACAAATGGCTGGAGGTCACCAGGTAATACTAATCCTGTGTGAATAGGGCTTTAGATATTTCCCTTGATTTTTGTTTTGATTGTTTAGTTATTTGTATTTATTTTCTTATGTTTTTTTTCCCCCTTTTATTTTATCATGTTTATCCTTGTGTTGTCATGAGAAGTGTTGTTTTGTGGTCTTGAGTGGTGACTTGTTTGGTCTTGTTGTGTGCTTGCGTGTGTTTGTGCTGCGTGTTTCCTCCAGCCTGAGACTCCCTGCCTGTTGGTTCCCTTAGGTGGTCTACCAAATAAGCCTGGTGCTGAGAACCTATAATCTCTGATACTGGCCTGCTTTGAGTCCCTTCACTCTGATTGCACACTCTGCTGTTCTCTCCTCTCATCTTCTCCCCATACTTCTGCCCAGTTTGGTCAACAACTGAGACTGTTCTCCAGACTGTCTGCCTCTTGGGGCATAGTTTTGTTCCTGCTGGTCGGAGCTGTTTTAAGATTGTCCACTGCTCTGTGAGAATTTGTGTTTTCAATAAATCTTTGATTCATTCACTCTGAATTTGAGTCCCTTCCTGCTGACCTTGACTGTTTTAACAAACTACTCTTCTTTTGAAGCATTAACTAACATGCTAAAGCACACGTAATGTACTTGATTGCAATTTTAACTGTAGTCTACATGATATAAAAATTTCAATAGAAATGACATTCGAGTTTATTGTAGTTTGTATTTTTTTATATTCAGCAGTGCCGCACTGTATTTTCATAGAAGTAATTATACAATTAGATGTAATGTTCATTTCATTTTAAATTTGAACTTTAATATATAAATTAATTTAAAATATCATGCCTAATATAATTTCATTTAGTTCACCCTGAAGTATATTCTGTTAAAGTATGTTATTTCCATAACACATAATCTTTCTTAAATGCATATTCAAGTATTTTTTCTTTTCACAAGGGTCATCTTTATTTTTTACTAAAGAAGCTAAATTTATGATACTGTACGTTGTTTTCATATTATACTGCTACTTTATTGCTAATTGACATGTTATTTAAATGTAAGTTGAGCAGTTTGGCATATTACAGTCATTCTAGCAAACAGGAGCACGCTGCTTAGAAAATAATAGCATGAGGGCTTTACTAAGAAGACTGCCGAGTGAACGGCATTAAAGACTTCTATGGAACTCAACAGAAATGTAAAGGTGCATTCAACCCAAAAATGAATTACTCTAAATATGACTGGCTACAAATGATTGCCCTGCTTCTCTTTTCTTTGCTTTGAACTTAATTGAACATAATTAATAATTGAACATAATTAATCAACCATGGCTGCAAGCATCAATGCAATGAGTCCAGTAAATGATCAATAACGTGTTGTGAAATTCAGTCAGGGTTCTTCTCTAGCTGATGCGGAGGTGTAAATTAGCTGTGAAATTTCAAGGTTTCATCAGCAATATATACCTACAATAAAATAAATTCTGAAAGGTAAGGTGGCATTCTATAAAAAAAAAAAAAAAAAAAAAAATGTACATGACTGATCAAAATTCTAGTCTCTTGTGCTCATCATGGCTTCATTTATTTGATCAAAAAATACAGTAATATTGTCAAATATTATAATGTAAAAGGAGTTTTATAATATATATACTTTTAACTTTTTTAACTTGTAATTTATTCCTATGATGGCAAAGCTGAATTTTCAGTGACACTTAATCCTTTAGAAATCACTCTAATATGCTGATTTGGCACTCAGTTATTATCAGTTATTCTTGGTACTCAATTATAAACAATGGTTCTCGTTATCAGTTTGAAATCAGTTTTTAATCCTTAATATTTTTGTGGAAATCATGATACTTTTTTTAGGATTCTTTGATTAATATACATTTTAAAATAACAGCAATATATATATATATATATATATATATATGTGTGTGTGTGTGTGTGTGTGTGTGTGTGTGTGTGTGTGTGTGTGTGTGTGTATATATATATATATATATATATATATATATATATATATACATACACACACACACTGACCACCGAGAAAAGAGGTATTTTAAAATTGAATATTGTTTCTCAATATTACTTTTTGTATTTTTTATCAAATAAATGCAGCCTTGGTGAGCATAAGAGAATTCTTTTAAACAAATGGAAAAATAAAAATAAAACGTAATTATTACAAACTTTTGACAGGTAGTATACAGTATGTTTCAGTAAAGAATTTTATTATATCAGACAAATGTATTTAAATGCTAGAAAAAAATGTATTGGTCCATCTTATAATAATTTATATTAATAAAAATAATACTGTGTGTTAATACAGTGGACTCCTCAAGGCTCTGTGATGCGGTGGGTCCTCTAAACACATCTTGTAAAGGACACTTTGAGTTTCAGTGATGGCCCTGTTCCTACTACTACCTGGTACATGCCTCACGTTTAAGTGTGCATACAAAACCCAGCGTCTGACAGACAGCAAGAAACAGGAGTAGAGGGAGGGCTGGGGAGAGAAACATTATCCTGAGGCTTTGACGGCGAATCGATTCTGCTGCAATTAAGGCAAATATAAGAAAGATAGATGAAGGGATGAACATTTTTTCCCTTCTGTCTTTACTTTATCTGACACTAACAGTATGCCTCTCAAGGTTTCCAGCTCTTTACTTAGTGTCTATCTGTTTGTGCCAATAGACTAAATTATATTGAGAACAGAAAATATGTACTTGTGTTTTATTCCACATACAGTATCAGTTTGACTCCTAACCCTAAGGTTGTGGGTTCGAGTCTCAGGCCGGCAATACCATGACTGAGATGCTCTTGAGCAAGGCAGCGAACCCCCAACTGCATAAATGGCTGCCCACTGCTCCGGGTGTGTGTTCACAGTGTGTGTGTGTGTGTGTGTGTGTGTGTGTGTGTGTGTTCACTGCTGTGTGTGTGCACTTTGGATGGGTTAAATGCAGAGCACGAATTCTGAGTATGGGTCACCATACTTGGCTGTATGTCACATCACGTCACTTTTTTTTTAAAAACAACAACATCAAAAAATAGAAGCCAAACTAAGATAAATAAAGCCCATACCTAATTACATTATGAAACTAATTACTGTCACTATCATCATAATGTTATTTATAAGTACTCACAATAACAGCATTAGTTGTTTACCTGACTTTGCTTTGTGGAGAGAGACAGTCTCTACCATCTGCTGTGAAGAACAGATCAGGTGAGATGTAAATAACAGCTTGCATTCTTAGATTATATGCTGGAGAATTTAGCATTATGCACTTGAGAAAGTGAGACAGCAGATGTGCAAATGTATGCCCATAAGAATTTAATTCTGATCAGTAAATCATTTGAAACCATACTTGGTTGTACTTTTATTTCTTTACAGTTTCTCACAGTTCATAGCATGTTTGTATGTATGTATGTATGTATGTATGTATGTATGTATGTATGATAGATAGATAGATAGATAGATAGATAGATAGATAGATAGATAGATAGATAGATAGATAGATAGATAGATCTAGAACTCTCTTTTTAGGTTCGGAAGCCCATGCTGTGGACTCTTCCCCTTCGAGTGAGAGCTTGTTGCTGCAGCAATCTTCCTCCGGGGAGTTTGATGTTGTTAGCAATTGATACAGAAGATATTGAGGATTCACCACCCCAATCTCTTGCATATGAGCAGACTGCATTTTAGATAACTTTTTTCTGCTGCCCTCACTACATCATGGGTGTTGATACATCGGTGGGTTGTTTAGGAGCAGAGCTCACACAGTCAGCTCTTGTAAAGTGGGCTGGCTGTGTCCATTCATAAAATGTGCACTATCTGGAATGTTTGGCTCAGCTCCTGTTGGTATTTCTTCTCAAGGAAAAAAAAGTCTTATGCAATATAGAATCAATTGGCTCGGATCTGCCTTATGGGTGTGCAACAAAATAATGCCTGGGGGAAACTATGAGCAAATGGGAGGTTCCCTTTCTCTCCAGCCACATGCAAACATATTAATGTGTACTAAAAAAAATGTACTAAAAAAAAAAAAAAAAGCGTTTTAAAACATATTATTTTTACCTTAACGCCCAGACCATGTAAGGAATTGAATGATAAAATAGTCATCTGGATTTGAGAAGTTTAGATGTCTATATTATTTTAACAGAGGGATTGGAGATGGGCCTCACCCGTTCTCCTTCCTCACCCTATAAATACAGTGCTCTCTTGAGGCACAGAAGCACACTCAGCAGTTTCTTTCCCCCTGAGTGAGAGCACGGTGCTACACCTCTCTTCCTCCGAGGAGGTTGATGTGGTCAGCTCATTGATACAGAAGAGGTTGAGGACTTACCACCTCAATCCATTGCATATGAGGAGTTGGTGGAGGTTTGTAACTCGTGCCATAGCCAAGTTACTCACTGACAGGCTGGTCGAGAAGCGAGATATTTGTCCTAAGAATAATTTGGATGGACACTTCATGTACGCTAAGTTACAACATCCGGACCTACCGGATTTCCCTAATCTCCACACCGAGGTGTTGAGACCTTGGGTTAAACCATTTTCAGTCTGGCTCTTCACCCCTTATGTTTCGAATTGTTCTACGTGAGGGGGCTGAATGAGCAGGGCTATGGGATGATGCTTAAGGTGGGACAGACGCTTGCAAGCTATCTGTCCCCATTAAAGCATTGTCTCTGAAGGCCCCGGCATTACCCATCAAGTGGCTTTGGTGGATAAAGCCCACATGGCAGACCTAAATCTCACGGGCTGCTAGCCAGGAGCAGTCCCTGCTGTGCGCCAGCTCCTCATATCAGCACATTGGAAGTCCTGATTCCAGTGGTGTCAGACTTCTGAGGGCAGGTCCCTCTGGGGAAGAGCAGTTCACACCTCATTACACAGTGTCCATCTCTCCTCAGTGCTTCTCCAGGGAGCACTGTTCTCAGCTCAAGAATGCTTGTCCCCTCAAGTCCCCTACAATAGCGTCCTCAGCCCCGCTGATACCCCAGCCACCACCGGTGCTTCAGGGCTCAGTGGGCTCCAATAAGCGACATTCAGAGCTGCCGCCCGGCAATGGTACAGCACGAGAATGATAGTCCCCTTAAGTGAGGGTGCTAGAGCCGTCAGGTCGGTCATTCCCTGCCAGTCATCGGCTTCAGGGAGCAGAACTGACCTTTCGGCCTAGCACTGTTACTCCGCAATTCACCAGTGTGTGGATGCAATTCTGGTAATTCAGTCATTATCACCCACATGAAAGAGCTGGGGTTAAGGCAGAAGACCAAGAAGAGTGTGATTTATCCAATATAGAGAACAACTTTCTGCTGTGTTGTATGGGTTTCAACAACGATGCAGGCATATTTCCTTTCACAAGGTCTGGTGTTGGGGGCTCCTTGTCTTTGTGTAATGCAAACAATGGACGCCTCCCTCACAGGCTCCATGAGCCACTCCATGAGTGGCTGCTCTGTCCAGGGTCTGTGAAAAAGGCCACCATCTCACGCGGCACATAAATTACCTGGAGATGTTGGTTGTATTTTGTGCACTAAAACACTTCCTTCCAGACCTGACAGGACATCATTTACTTGTCTGCACAGACAACACATCAGTGGTCTCCTACATCAACCGGGGGGGTCTGTGCTCACACCCACTATACAAGTTGGCACGCCACATCCTCCTGTGGGCTCAGGGAAAGCTTATTACTCAGAGCAGTTTACATCTCTGGGCTTCTGAAGAAGGAAGCAGACATCCTGTTGTGACAGGGGCTGAGGCCCGGGAATGGAGGCTCCACCTTGATGTGGTGGAGCAAGCAGGTGATCTGTGTGTATCTTAAGACTTCATACTATCCACTCTGGTTCTCCCTCTGACATCCAGCTCCTCTTGGACTGGATACCATGGGTACAGACGATTGGTGAGGCTTCGTCTATACGCCTTTTCCCTGATTGCTCTTCTCCCGGGAGTTCCAGAGAGAGTCCACCAGGACGGGTCTATCTTATTTCTAGTAGCCCCATTCTTGCTGGCCCAAGATTGGCTCTTGGACCTAGTGTCCTTCCTCGACCGGTTCTCCCCATGGAGATTCCAATCAGGAGGAACCCTTTGACTTGGTCAGGGGATGGAATTGTTCATCCCTGCCTGGAATTATGGATTTGGCCTCTGAGGGGGCCCAACTCATAGACTCCAGTCTCTCAGCTGAGGTTGTTGAGACCATTCTCCACAAAGAAATTGTACTTCTTGAAGTGGGTTGTGTTTACTTCATGGTGCGGAAATTGTCAGTTGGTCCCAGTTAACTGGCTGGATGGTTCAGTTCTGGAGTTCTCTGCAGGGTTGACCCCCTCCACATTTAGGGTGTGTGTGTCGGCCATAGCTGCTTACAACAGTCCTTTGGGTGGTCAGTCATTGGGGAGAAACCCACTGGTAATGTTTCCTTTGTGGTGCTTTGAGAACAGGAGAAGTATGGTGACTTCTAAAGCCTTTTCTCAGGGTTTTCCATGCAAGATGTGTGTGATGCAGTGGGCTGGTCTTTTCCATTCAAATTATGGGTATTGCCATTCCCAAAGTGATTCTGACGCAGCACAAGGTCCCCGAAGGTCAAGTATGTAACCATGGTTTCCTGAGGGGAACAACATTATGCGTCTTCCTGCATCCCTGTGAGTGGCTTGCTTCGGCCTATCTTTTTTAGTGCTTTTAAGCTTCCTGGTCTCCACGTCACCTCTCCCATGACATCTCGCCATTCCAATGGACTGATTTCACACATGCTTCAGGACACAGTCAAGCAGAGGTGTTCCCAAAGCATTTCTGACACAGCGTCTCATTCCCCTTGAGTCCTGAGACCCCGGCCTGGATACGTGCCCAAGGTTCCACCACTCCCTTCCGAGACCAGGTGGTGAACCTGCAAGCGTGAGAGTAGGCCGGCCCGAACACAAGCCACCCTTCACTTACCGAAAATGCTTGGAGGTCCCCGACCCTCTTGATGGAAGTGAGCGCGACCAGGAGCGCTGTCTTGAGAGACAGCCTTCCCCTTCTGCTGACCTCCAAAGCAGACCAGGAGCTGCTCAGAGCTTCTGAAGCTCTGGGTGTGGTCCACGCATATGCAAAGCACTCTTACGGGACACAGCAACGCCAAGGCTGGATCTGCCTCCTCCAGGGGCAGTGCTTGCAGGTTCACCACCTGGTCTCAGAAGGGAGTGGTGGAACCTTGGGCAAGTATCCAGGCCGGGGTCTCAGGACAACGTGAGAGTAGGCCGGCCCGAACACAAGCCACCCTTCACTTACCGAAAATGCTTGGAGGTCCCCGACCCTCTTGATGGAAGTGAGCGCGACCAGGAGCGCTGTCTTGAGAGACAGGAACTTAAGCTCGACTGAATACAGCGGCTCAAAGGGACCCCTCTGAAGTTCAGCCAGAACAATAGAGAGGTCCCCGGAGGGAATCAGGGGTGTCCTAGGAGGATTTAACCTTCTGGCACCCCTCAGGAGCCTAACGTTTAGGTCATGCCTCCCCTGGGACCGACCGTCCACTGCATCGTGATGGGCTGCAATGGCAGCCACATACACTTTCAAGGTGGAGGGTGACAGCCTACGCTCCAACCTTCTTGCAGGAAAGAAAGCACGACTCTGACTGAGCATCTCCGGGGGTCTTCTTGGTGAGAAGAACACCAATTCGTGAACAGACTCCACTTCAGAGCATAGACCTGCCTCGTAGAGGGGGCTCCTGGTGGCAGATCACTTAGGTCTGCCGCGTCCCGTCCAGAAGCCACACGTGGAGGTTCCAAAGATCTGGACGTGGGTGCCAAATGGTGCCAAGCCCCTGAGAGAGGAGGTCCCTCCTCAGGGGGATGCGCCAGGGAGGGGCTGTCACGAGGAGCATGAGTTCCCGAAAACCAGGTCCGGGTGGGCCAGTAAGGCGCAACCAACAGGACCTGTTCCTCATCCTCCCTGACCTTGCACAGTGTCTGTGCGAGGAGGCTCGCAGGGGGAAACGTATACTTGCGTAGAGCCTGAAGCCAGCTGTGTGCCAGTGTATCCGTGCCCAGGGGGGCCTGGGACAGGGAATAGTACAGCTGGCAGTGGGAGGGCTCAAGGAAGCAGAGGTCTCCCTTGGCTTCTCTGAATTGACTTCAGATCAGATGGACCATCTGGAGATGGAGTCGCCATTCCCCAGGGAATGTGAGCTGTCGTGAGAGAGCATCGGCCGCACGATTGAGCTCCTCCGGGATGTGGATAGCACGCAGCGACTTGAGCTGCGTCTGACTCCGGAGGAGGAGATGGCGGGTGAGTTGAGACATGCGATGTGATCGTAGACCGCCATGTCGTTTGATGTAAGAAACAGCCTTAGTGTTGTCCGTGCGGACCAACAAATGCTTGTCTAGCAACAGCGGCCGAAACCGCCGTAAGCTAGATGCACTGCCAGCAACTCCATACAGTTGATGTGCCAAAGCAGTCAAGGTCCTGTCCAGGACCCTGAAGCTGCCTGCCCGTTGCATGTCGCGCCCCACCCCATGTTGGAGGCATCTGTTGTGAGTTGCCCGTGTCAGGGCCGCTTAGTCATCTTCCTCGAGGACTTCGCAGCCGTGCATGAACCATCCACGAACGCGTCTTCAGCGTGCTGAATGCCCAGACACGGAAGACAACGCTTGTGGCCGCTGTCAGAGAACAGGAAACGACCGCATCCAGAAGGACACAGACAAAAAAAAGATGTGAATCATCCGTGATTTGCTCTTTTAGGAAATCTGCTCTTTTAGTTGAAGTGCCCAGGGGAATCGCTGAAAGGGACACCGCTGTCCGCGCCGTACCGCCAACCAGAACAGCTTCCCGACACACAGCAGATGAATGGCTTTGTGGAGTATAACAGCTTTCATACAACCACTCAGCTCCGAAGCAAAAATCTAGTGAGTGGATGCACCTGCCGCCTATTTATACCTGTGGGCACGGGGAGTGGCTCAGGTATGTTAAATCCACTAGCCAATTTTCATTGGCGTTTTCTCTTAAACTCAGAGATGATTAGCCTCCCAAGTGAGACCCCATATGTGTCGTTCGACATAACTCGTAGTGACCGACAGATAATGAACCATGGTTACAGACCTAAACTAGAGATGTTTTACATGGCAGAAAAAAATAGTAAAGCACTTTATTATATTTCAGATGCCCAATTACAGTCAATAAATAGTCAAATAAATTTGCTAAGCACTGTATGTTCTTAAGACATTTATTAGACCACCTATCATAAAAAAAGAGAAAACAAATATTTTAGAAATCTGTCAAAAATTTGTTTAAAACTAAAAAATGTATTGTTATTTTTTTAGGCAAACAACAAACTGAAACAACTAAATAGTCTTTATTCACACATAACAACAACAACAACAACAACAACAACAACAACAAACAAAAAAAACTTATTTTTTTTTGGCCTTGATAACAGCTTGCAATCTTGCTGGCATTGTTTTTACATACTTTTTCACACTCTCTGTTGTTCAAGTATACTATATATCTACATTATATTAAGGAAAGACCATAAATAAATATTGTTACATGTAATATTGTTACTGCGTGTGTGTGTATTTGAAACCGAATAGAGACACAGAATAGTGTGTGTGTGTGTGTGTGTGTGTGTGTGTGTGTGTGTGTGTGTGTGTGTGTGTGTGTGTGTGTGTGTGTGTGTGTGTGTTAGAGAGAGAAAGAAAGAAGGAAAAAAGTCTATGTTCAGCAAATTTCTTGTGGCCACTGTTTGGCCCTGGGGCTGGAGGCAGATCTGAAACATTAGTGTTGGTTATTAGGGTCCTTTAGAAGGAAACAAGGGATTTCACCTTCTGTCAGAGATGCCCTTTGTGCAGTGGCGTGTTTGATTTTGTGTTAAGGACACATTCACACCTTAAATATAGTCAACAAAATGCCCTTTCTCATTCCAAAATATGCAATATATATGCTAATCTCAGTGACATTTTAGCATTGGTGTTGTGCATTAGTAATGTTGTAAAGACCAAACCTTCTAAGACCCAGAACCATTTCAGATTAGATCTTTATCCTTATTCTGACTCAAGATCCAATTATAATTCACCTGAAAGTAGACTTCCAGAAGTAAAACCACAAGGCACAGACATTTAAATCTGAATATGTGAGGCCATGAATCCATAAGAACTGCGTGGACGTTTGCCTTGGTGCTGCCGTCCATGAGTCTCATGTAACAAGACCTTTGACTAACGGCATAATATCTGGCTATTTTGGCCAAGAACTTTGGAAAAATTATAAAACATTAACTTTGTTGTATGCAGAATTCAGTTTTGGTTTAGAATCAGTTGTAAGAAACACATAACAGATTAAACTTAAAACATTTCTTTATACAAAAATTTCTAGTGCATAACTTAAACTCTTCATAGTTTAGGAAAAGATCAACAAGTATGTGGTCTTTTTCACTTAGTTTTTTTTTTTTTTTAATCTGAATGTACAAGGTGTGTTATTCAGCCATCTGTTTAATTTTTTGCTGCTTTTATATACGGTATTCAGTGCCAAAACAGCAGATGGAAAAAGCAAAGCTATGTTGAAAAATGATGCACACTAACTATTTCATTTCTAATAGTCTTACACATTTATCATGCTACCAAAAGATTTCTCAGCACACACTGAAATGCAATGGTCCAAGTTGTTTTTCCTAATGAAAAGGCTTTTTGTGGCCTTTTGGAAGGGGAATTTAATAGTTTGAATGAACTACAATTAGCAATTTCACTATACCTTGGTGCAGTAATGATGGCACAAAAAATGCTCTGTCTAAGGTGAATCGTAGGAGTTTTTTTTTTTTTTTTTTTTACTTGTATAAGAACAGAAATTAACTTGAATCAACTCTACCTGTATGACTTTCTTACTTCAGTAGACCACAAAAGTTAAATTTCGCAGAATATCCTATCCACCCTTGTGGTCTACTGGTCTACTGTATAATAAAGTATAATAAAGGTCAATGACGACTGGAAATGTTAAGCTCCCTAATGAAAGAAAAGCATAAAAGTAGTGCTCCACGCAACTTGTATGTTTGCATTTCATGTCTTCTGTAGTCATTTGATATCTTTTTATGACAAACAGACTGAAAATTAAGTATTTAATCGCTGAAAATCTTCATACATTCTTAATGGTGTAGTCATGAGAGTTCATGAAAGATATAGCAATGTCTGGTTTCTGAATTTTTTGTTCTTTTGAGTCTAATCTCTTCTATGTATCGGTCGATCCATTTCACAAACTGGCCTAAATTATTCCTTATCGGATTGGACTGTTGTTTAGCCTTTAATAGTGAACATTTTACAATTTTAACTAAAAATCACTGGTCAGGAAATTTGCAAGAATTGCAGAAATACTGCAGTCAAAATAACATAATACAGCATAGCCTTTCCCTTTGTTTTCTTTAATTGTTTAAGCTGTGTGGGTAAACTTTGCAGACAGCTTTTTACAGGAAGAAGAGTCAATGTTTTTCCACTCAATACTGATGGCTTCAAACAATTCATGAGTAGCTGAAAAATGTCTCCCATTTAGCTGGAGTTTAATGTGTGACCAAATATTCCTAGGGTTCACTGATTCCGACTAGGATAAAACATGAGCCTGATGGACTTGTTTTCAAGCCACTTCTTGCAGTGTGGGCAGGAGCATTTTCTTGTTGAAAAATAATATCTGATCACTCCTCTTTAGATAACAACTGTACAATTGTGGGAAACAAGCCATTCTGCAATAATTGTCTATCCTTTTAATCATTAATTGAAAAAAAAAAAAAAAAACAGCTCAGCAGTATCAGCAGCCAAAAAGGCTCCTCACATTATGGCACATTTTCCTTAATGCTTCACTATGATAGAGATGCATGCATTATTATATTTCTCACCAGATCTTCAAAGACATCGCTCTGGAGCATCACCATGCAACTTGTGTTTTATTGTGATTCATCGCTCACAACTCTGCTGAACTCTACACAACTTGCATACTTTGCATAAAAGGAGGACTGGCGCTTCCATGAGTATTTTATGTTTGGTTTTTTTTTTTGGTTTTTGTTTTTTTTTGCATTTGAAGCTTATCACTGCAATTGTATGTAAAAGAGCAACCAGTACATTTGACCAAATTTCTCCTTTTGTTTTCTATGTAAAACAGAGATTTGTCCAAATTTGGAATGACGGGAGATGATTAAACGATGACTAAATGTTCAATTTTGGGTGAACTTTCCCTTTAGCCTCCAGGCAAGTAAAGTTTCTGAAGAATTGGCCACTCTCTCGAATAGAAACAACTGGTGTACAAGTCATACAAATTGCTGATGTTATGTCATCGGTTGGTTTATAATTTATGGTGCTATTGTTGTTTACTGTGCGTTTAATTTTGGCACCTTAAATAAGTGGTGACAATAACCCCTTTGTATAGGTGTCTATGGGAGTTATAAGAGATATAATACCACCAATCATGCCATATTTAACTCATCTTACATTCAAAATACATTTAAAAATAGCAAACAAACTGCTCACTGTTCATAAGCAAGATAAGAAAGAAACTTCTTTGGGAATAATATCCATCAGTGAGCTAAGCATGCTGAAAACCAAATACATTTTTATAAAAATCAATTAGCAGAAGTGTTCTGATTGAAGACCTGTTATTTTTTCCCACCTGAAGCTCTGAAACGCTTCATGGAGGCTGCTCGTTCTTCAGGAATCTAGCTGCTGTTGGGCAAATCTGTTGTAAATGTGCTGCTTGTTTGTAATTTGTCCCTGGTAAATGATGCTATGAACAGGCAAGGAAAAACTGCAGGCTGTACCACTGTATTCATGAGCTTCCTGTGCTTCAGGCTAGCTCATATCATAACCATTCACATAGCCAGAGATCTGTTCAGCTCTGTTCGGTAGTTCTGGTACAGTCTTCCACTCCAAGTCAGAAGGGAAAAGGAAGAGTATGTAGAGAGAGCAGAAAGACTAAAATATCACACAAAATCTGAAGAAACTGACAGCCTGGATTGGATTTACCTCGGCCATCACTGTTTAAAAGGCCAGTTCATGAAGAAATGAAAATTCTGTAATAATTTACTCATCCTCAAGTCATTCTATACCATGTGACTTTCTTTCTTTCTGGTACAAAAAGTCCCATGATGTATGTTCATGATGCTTTTTTGATGTTTTGGAACTTGACAGCCCTATCACAGATACTTGGTATTAAATGCTCCTTTTGTCATGCCAAAAACAAAAAAAATAAGTCATACAGATTTGGAATGACCTGATGGTGAGTAAATGAAGACAGAATTTCTATTTTTGGGTGAGCAAATCCTTCAACACGGCAGAAAAATGAAAGTGCAATAAGCTGTAAAAATGGAGATAACTCTAGCATGAGTGGGTGCGAGTGAGTGTGTTTTGGGATTGCTTAAAGCAAGTTGGACAGAAAAAGGTACACGGTGACCTTTAATTCCCATGGTAGTTTTGCGGTCACTGGTTTAAGCGAGTCATTATGGCAGTGATTAACTGCTGACAAACTTTCCAGAGAATAGCAGCATATGCAAATCACAATAACTATCACCACAGAGACCAATTATACACCAAGATGATTTTGAAGCAAATTATTGAGACACCTGCTGGGAGATTCCCTGCTGGGAGGACATTTTTACCCTGCACTGTAGAAAGTGACTTGTTGTACAAAGTGACTTAAGAGTTTGCAACTCAGCAGCATTCGTATAAATTAAAATGTTAAGCCAAACCAGTATGTATTTATTTATTTAATTATTTAATTAATTTAATCAAGTTTATTTTATTGTTTTAGATAGCTTACCTAATTATTAGTTATTGTAAAATACAAATAATTGCTGATGTACTTAACACATTTATTTATTGTTAGTTAATTAGTTAGTTCGTTCATTAATTTTTATTTTACTCGTCGCATTAGCATCTGAGTTGCCGGTGAAATAATTTCATGATAATTATTTTGCATTCAAAAAATTAAAAAGGTAACTAAAAAGCAACATCACTTATTACAGTGCACAAATTTTATATTTAATTTGATTTATTTTATATAAAATGATTTTTTATATATATTACAGTCATGCTGTACTGTATGCACACGAACAAGTAAAGCAGAGGTAAAGTAACACTTTAGCATAAAAGAGTATGTATTACAGAAATTATTTCCTTTAAAAGAATACAGTTGCATGTGAACTGTATATAATGTTTTCAGACAGTTAGCTGCATGTTAATTGGAATTAAATAAAAATATATCATTTTATGTTATATGCAATTAGTTGAACACAATCCTCCAGATGTTCCAGAAAAAAAAAACAAGGAAGATGAATTATGCTAACAGAAATGCTGGAAAATCCATTCCATTCTTTGACCTAGAAAAAGCATGATATCTGGAATACACCTGTTCTCCTGCTTCCTTCCTCACCCCAGCACTGGGTCCACAATACAGCTATTCCCACCTCTTCAGTAAATTCCACTCCATCTAAAGCTGAACATACTATACCTCATCACTCATTCAGTGGGGGTGAATAAATAATGAAATTACTTTAGTGTCTGGGAGAACAATCCCTGTAACTACTATAAACTTTTTGTTTTCCTTCATTTTTTTCTGTATTTTTTTTATATATTTCTTTTTATTCTTTTTTTTTCTTTTTTTGCTTGTTCAGATGCATGTTATTCTTGTTGTTACTATTGTAAATGTCACAGACCATCCCATAAGATATATTCCCGACAGCAGAGCCAAATCTGACAGTGGGCCTGGAGCCAGATTCATGCAGCAGCCTAGAATAGAACACACCTGAACTGCAGAGCTCAGTGAACAGTGGGGTACAGCACAGGTCTCTCACCTGTTCCAGAAGATTTCTAAAGCACAGATTCGTGCGCACATATCTTTTCATTCCTCAACTACAGTTCCTGCTCTTTACTCCTCAATCTTCTCCAGTAAAGGGTTCAAACTTAAGATTAATGGCTTCAGTGTGACCTCCACATGCATTATTTCCATGTTATTTGTGTGCAAATGATTCTTAATTTACACTTTGAGTCAATGCCATTTCATTTCATTTTAATTGCCATTTCATTTCATTCACAACAAGGTTGTGTGGCTACGGAGCCCCGCACATGATATGCAAGAAAAGAAAAAAATAAATTGTGCACACAATTTACTAATTCATTCCCTCTATGTACTAAAACGTGCACACGATTAGTATTTTGTTTCCTCAATTTGCTAATTCATTCTCTCGATTTGCTAAATCGTGCGCACAATTTATTCATTAGTTTTCGTGATTTATAAATCATGTGTACGAATTAGCAAATCGAGGGAATGAATTAGTAAATTGTGCACACAATTTATAAATCGTGGGAACTAAATAGTAAATCGTGCACACGATTTAGCCTACTATTTTTTTCCTGCATAACATGTGCGGGGCTCCGTATGTGGCTCATAACATGAGCTTGTATGAAATGAAATGATCGGTGGTTGGTCGGTCAGTCAATCAAAAAATAAAGGGTCAAAAAGCCTCTTAAATATTACATCATTTAAGCTTTTTACGATGAGGCAAGATACTATTTATAAATTATTAATTTGAGATGTAAGTGTATAATCCTATTGAAGGTGTAAAGGAAATATTACTTTTTATTTGATGGTTACACCATGTGACATTAAATTTAAAATGTAAATTAAAAATAATAATAATAATAAAATTTAATAAAGTACATTTTTTCCCTACACTAAACTATTTATGTATTTATTTATTTATTTACTTTCTTTCTTGTCATGAATGCATGTGGTTTGCTCACTCACATTTGTAAGGGTCCTCTCTGTAATAATGATTAGGAATGATTTATATTGTGAAAAGTGCTATACATATTTTCTTAGAATGGAACTAAATTATCAGTGATTTCATTATTAAAATTATTATGGCTGCTAGCCTGAATATCTCTAATAAATTTTTATGAAATGCAACTTGCTTATTTAATTTTTCTGCCATGCAACATATATTGACTTCTTATTACTGGAACATTTGGTTGATAATGTTTTCTGAAACACACATTCACACCAACTAACACAGATACAGTCCACCATTAACAGTATAAGAAAACTGAAATAACATAAGCACACTCATTTTGGCAGTGGCTTTGCAAAAGTTTGAACCCTGAGGTTAAGTGCTGGAATGAATCATTAAGACGTGTACTAATGTTAGCAGGCTAATTTACTGCTTGGCTTGTTACAGTGAGTTTCCATCTGCACCTTTAACTCTGGCCAGGACTGCTGCTGGAGACCTTCCAGACATCACTCACATATGCATCGCACCATACTCTAGCACACATTCGCTACAACTCACCAAGGAATGGTTACTTTGCATACTTCCATGGCTGAGAAAGTAAGGCAAAACAGGAGGTGATATTTTCATATTTTAAGGTTGAGGAGTTTCTACTTTATAATTTCTGTTTTAATTATCATGTCCCTAAATTCTAACTAATAAAATTTCCATAATATTCTTTTTTTATTGGATATACCCTGTTAAGAATAATTTAAGTTATCAGAGGTGCACATAAGTTTTTCGGTCTGGTTCTCTTGAGAGCACCTGGAGATTTGGTTTGGTACCCACACTGCACATATTAAATATAATCATAAAAATAAAATAATTACTAATAGTGATAATAGTATTATTGCATTTATTTATTTTGTATTTAAATTAATCAAATAACAAACAAAATAATCAGTGTGGTAATGCTATTATATAAAAATAAATTGAGTATAGGACACTTAAAATGCAATGCTTATATCAACGTCTTTTTTATGTTTTTTTTTAATTTTTTTAAATAATATAATCAGGATTTTTTTTTTTTGGTGTTTTGGCGGCATGTATGCATATGCACAGCCAAGTGAAGTGTGTCTGCCAAGTGAATAGCTGTGTCTGATTTCAAAAGCTGTGTCTCTTTTCGAAAGGCTATGTCCTCTGAAGGTTGCATCCTCTGAAGGATGTGTATATGTAGTGTCCTCAACCCAGAATTAAATGAGATGGCCTTTGTAGGATGGGTGGAAAAGGAAACAGGAAGTATCACGTTGCTAAGCCAACGCATTTATAGCTTTGTTGTGCTCTCGCACTAGTTAAATGTACAATACCAGTGGGTTAAACAAATTAACAATTTCTCGCCTTGCTAGCAAAGAACTGTTCTCAACATTTAAAAATCACTAAACACTTGTAATCCTGTTTACCACATCTATGAACAACTTAATATTGTTCATAATACAACTAAAAAAAGAAGTACTTGAAAATACTCATACACTTTTTTTTTTTTTTTTTTTGTAGATTATCTGTAGCAGTGAAGGATACATCTCATGCATCCTCCAAATTCCTGTGAAAGAAGGTCGCATTCGAAGGTCACATTCGACGTGTCCTACTTGCTTTTATGAAATGAGACAGCCTCGATGACTTATGCAGCCTTCAAAATAAGACACGGTGAATGAAACATCAGTTTTGGATTTTGGTTTGAAACTGGCAGTGCATAGCCTAGATTTATGCTTTCAGTTTGAATGGAAATCTTATTATAGTTAGTTGATCTACAAACCCGATTCCAAAAAAGTTGGGACACTGTACAAATTGTGAGTAAAATAGGAATGAAATAATTTACAAATCTCATAAACTTATATTTTATTCACAATAGAATATAGATAACATATCAAATGTTGAAAGTGAGACATTTTGAAATGTCATGCCAAATATTGGCTCAATTTGGATTTCATGAAAGCTACACATTCAAAAAAAGTTGGGGAAGGGTAGCAATAAGAGGCCGGAAAAGTTAAATGCAACTAGAAGCCTGTATTAGACAAGAATTGGACAACATTCCTATTCCTAAACTTGAGCAACTTGTCTCCTCAGTCCCCAGACATTTGCAGACTGTTATAAAAAGAAGAGGGGATGCAACACAGTGGTAATCAATGGCCTTGTCCCAACTTTTTTGAGATGTGTTGATGCCATGAAATTTAAAATCAACTTATTTTTCCCTTAAAATGATACATTTTCTCAGTTTAAAACATTTGATATGTCATCTATGTTGTATTCTGAATAAAATATTGAAATTTGAAACTTCTACATCATTGCATTCTGTTTTTATTCACAATTTGTACAGTGTGACAACTTTTTTGGAATCGGGTTTGTAAAACAGTGATTGGGCATTAACAGCTGTCAACAATGTCGGTACACAAATGAGTGTTCTGAACATATTTGTCACACACCACTGAAGCACAGGAAACAAGACGAGTGTTCATGGGACTTTATTGAAGAGAAACACTCAGGAAAAACACAGCTAAGTTGATGTGATGTGAATGCCTAGTATCAGAGAGACTTATCTCAAAAGCACCAGTCCTTGTGTACTTTAGACAGAATGTGAATAGATGGCAAATGACCAGCGGCTGAAGAAGACGATCTGATAACAGGAAACCAGGAGTTGGGTAAGTCTTACACATAAGCAATAGACGAGACCAGATGTTTAGGTGTCTGTCAGTGCGGGTTTATAACCATCTCTTAATTGGGCAGAGGCAGGTGCAAGGAATCAATACTCAGGTGAGCTGGAACGGGAAGGTGGAGCTGTGGGGTCTAACACTGGTGGGATGGCTGGATCCGTGACAATATTTACACATTTGTTTGTTTGTTTGTTTTATTTGACAAAATTTAAAACATAATACAAAAAAGTCCACAGACTAATTCACACACATTTAAAAACTGTTGAGGATAAAATACAAAAAAAAAGGCCTTCATCTTATTTCCATTGTGGTCCTCGCCATTTAAAAAAAAATGGATGAACAAATCATAAATGGAGCGCTCTCCACATCAAGTTCAGAAACTCACCACACAAACTTCAAAACATCAATGATAAAACAACCATTTTTTAACTTCCGTTCTAAAAATACTATCAACTTGTGTCTCTTGAATACACCCAGGTAAATTATTCCAAGCAACAGAGCTAGCATATAAAAAATATTTTTTCCCATTTCACTCTTAAACCTATAAGGATATATATCATTATATCATTATTACTCACCCTTGTAGAATGACAGTGAACCTCTCTTACAAATGCATAATATTCCAGCAGATACTTTGGAACCATTTTCTTTAATATCTTAAACACCATCTTTAATATCTTAAAAACCAGTTTTAAAAAAAAGTTACCCTTTTTTCGACTTTTAAAAAACTAATAATGTTCATCTTGCAAATGCATCAGTGGATGTACTTTCAAAATAACCGTACACAACTTATTTTGAGCAGTCTGCAATCTATTTTTTAATTTCTTTGAAATACCAAAAAACTGCAGCATAATCAAAGTGTGAATGCAGTAACGCACCAGCCAACATTTTTAAAGTTTCAGTATCTAAGAAAGCCACCTGTCTTGTTTAAAATGTTATTTGATTACAAATTTTTGAATGAGCTAAAGCAGCCATCTTTTCTCCTGTTAAATTAATGTTCAAGTAGTTACTTTGGTATTTTTTTTTTTAATATCTTAAACACCATCTTTAATCTAGTTTTACCTATAATCTTAAGCTTTTTTTTTTTCAATTTAGCAGCCGAGCCAAATAATATAACTTCAGTTTTCCTCAAATCTAAAGACAGTTTATTATGGCAAAACCATTTGGAAACCCCATTCGATCTCTCTACTTAATTCATTTTGAATATTTTCCTTCCTGTCATGTGACACAATTATTGCTGCATCATCTCCATATAATAAAAGCTTATTTGAACAGGCCATTTTCAAATCAGTAATATGTAATAAAAAAAGTAAAGGACCTAACACACTCCCTTGCGGAACCCCATATGAAATGGTCAAACAATCCGAAAACATCCCATTTAAATCTACCATTTGACACCTATTTTCAAGGTAAGACATAATCCATTTACTAAAATCCATCGCTTTAACTTTTAAAAGCAGAATACTGTGATCGACTGTATCAAACGCTTTTTGCCAATCTAATAGTACCATCCAACTTAACTTCCATTTTATTTCTTTCCTTATATAATCTGTTAAACAAACAATTGTAGTTTCAGTGGAGTGTTTCCTCCTAAAACCAGATTAAAACTCATACAATATATTATGTTTAAAGAAGATAGTCTTCAATCTGCTTAAAAATAATCTTTTCAATCACTTTTGATAATGCACTCAAGATTGACACCGGCCTATAATTATTGCACTCAAACCTACTACCTTTCTTAAAAAGCGGAATAACTCTTGATTGCTTTAACTCATTAGCACCCTTACCTTGACAAACTGAAATATTTACAATATGGGTAAACATTGGAGTAATAAAGTTGAAAAGGCTGAATCCTTAAGAAACTTCACTGTAATATTATCTAACCCTGTTGCTTTACTACTTTTAAGATTCATTAATTTCTTAAAAAATGTTACTCTCCTTTACTTTAGTAAACAAAAAAACTCCCAGCATAATACAGAATTTAGCATAATACTTTTTTTAATAGTAAAAAAAAATAATCATAATAAAAAAAAATTAAAAAAACTATAAAATTTGCTACCTTTATCTGATCAGATATCAATCTTCCATCTACATTAAGGCTAATTTTAGAACATTTTATCTTAGTCTTTTCCTGATACCCTTAGTCATTTAATACTCTCCATAATTTCTGAGAATCCTGCTTCATTTCACTAATCTTATCCTTGAAAAAAAAAAAAAAAAAAAAATTAGCCTCTATTACCTTATCTCTGATGCCTTATAGCCTCTCTAATTAGATTAGTAATTAGATTTCATAATTACACATACAATGATCATTAATACAAGCATCCAAAACACCATTTCAACAAACCTTAGAATTATCAGATACCAATACAATGCCAATGAAAGTATTAGTTTTCGGCGTACTTCTAGCAGGATCCACAATAATCAGTTTCAAAGCACATGATTCACAAAATAAATTAAAATGTTTATAAATTGAAGTATCATGTTTTTGCATTTCCGTATTTAAGTCCCCCATAATTATTATCTCTTGTCCAATACTGAAATTAGAAGCACTTAAAATCTGATTTTTCAGTCTCTCATAAAAGTCATCATGACTGATCATGTGGGCGATAGCAAATACCCACTAAAATTGGTTTACTCTAAGGTAAAAAAAATGTCCAGCTAAACAGCTTCAATACTGTCCCAAGTCTTTTTGGTCCTTAAACATGAAATCTGATATATGCACATAATCCACCTCCTTTATGATTCCTATTGCTTCTTAACAAACAGTAATTTGCTATATGTATCCATGTTTCACTGTAACCAAACAGACATACATTGGATTCCTGACATAAATGCCGCAATTCACTTATCTTTGGAAGCAAACTCCTAACATTAAGATGAGCCATGTGCAATCCCTTCAAAGTACCGATGTCCCTCATTTTGTTGATCTCCAAAGTCATTTGATCTCATGAACCTTGGTGTCCTCAAAGTCCTGCCACCTTCCTCAGATGTAGAAAACATATCCACCACACCATTCTGCATTCGAATTGCATCTCTTGTTTTAAAAGTCTCTCCAACAATCCGCTATAGAACTCCATTCCACTGCAATTTTTGAATTCCGACATTGCTTGACAGTCGAAACTTGGGGTCTCATATCAGAATCGCCTGACATAATACCTTCAAAATCCCTCGAATTTTGCCCCAGGCCCAGGACATTAATGAATATCTCCTGACAGAAGGAGACACATCATTACAAACACCCAGTCACTTAAATGCCTTCACATTTTACCGCTGCTTCATTGTTTCCTTGAACAGTTAAACCATTGACAGTAAATCAGCGAAAAAACAACACTCTTCCCAAACCCGAGCTGTTTACATCCACATCATGTTTGTTTTTCTCCTGTCCCAATATTAAAATACATTTTTTGGAATGCAAACGATTAAAATGAGTATACAATAATGAGAAACTGAACAGCAATATTAACACTCCACACCTGCATGCCTCCATCTTGATTTCCACCCACATTGCATTTTTTATTTTGGTCGTGCGTATCACTTATGTGCACCCCTGGTTATAGTCAAGTTTTTGTCTTTCAGCTTAAACATTTGTTTTGGAAAAACTAAGATGCAAGAGTTCAATGGTCTTGATTTTAGTGCAGATTGCAGTGATGAATGAAATAACTACAAAAGTGAGAAAGAGATATAGAGGAAAATGTTGGAAAATATTTTTACATTAAAATACACATAAAAATAAAGGTTCCAAAAGGGGAGATTTGTAGCGTTCTTCTGTTAGATGCAACAGAAGAACCAATCTGGGTTCCCCAATTTTTTTTATTGTTTTTCTTAGTGTGAAGAATATTTCAGTCATCTAAATAAGCTTTTCCCACTATAAAGATAGATCAAGATACTTTTTTGCTAGATCAAAATATTGATGGATCAAGATGGCGCGAACGAATGGCAGCCATGGTGCTGAGCTCCGCAATTCTTCTGCTGTTTTTGTTTGTTTGTTCTGTTTTGTCATTCTTCTTCTATAAGTTTTACCAGAGACAAACTCCTTAGAATTAAACAACATATTCCAGACTCTATTTTTCCAGTTTTTGATTATTCAGACATTTTGTTGGACATTCTGGTCAGAGGTACAGCTGTGCTGTTCAAACGCATGTTCAGAAGCAGAAGAGGGAAGCACGCTGGTTAAGCTTCATGAGGACGGCTTTCGATATGTGCTCCCAAGCATTCAACTTGTTTTTCATCTTGTAGCCTACTGTAAACTGCTCAGTTAATAATAAACTATTGTGTGTTTATCTGGCTTTTAAAAAATGGCAGGTGCCAGCGTTTTCCCACATGCATTCGGCAAATCAGCATACACTTACGTCACTGGTAGTTCCTATAGTGCGGGTTTAGACCCTACTTAGGGTTTAGACCCTAAGTAGGAGCTAATTTAGCTCCCATAAAAAGAGTTCCTAGAAATAAAATTGTTCCTAGTTTCTGCAGTGCGAACATGCAGGCATCCGGTTACTTCCGTCAATAGTTCTAGGAACTATGAAAAGGTTCCTCCGGTGCTAAAGGGGCTGTAGACTCTTGTAGACTCATTACTAAAAAGGCCCAGCAGAGGCTATACTTCCTACGTCAACGGAAGAAATTCCACCGACCACAGGAGCTGCTGAAACAGTTCTACTCAGCCATCATTGAGTCTGTCTTGTGTACATCCATAGCTGTCTGGTGGCGACTAATACTGTTTACACTTTGCTGAAGAAGACTGATATCGTCTTGATCTGGAGCGAGGTTTACGTAAAATAAGCGGTGGAGCCTCAAATCTACCCCAATGGCCCTCAATAAGAGCTGCAGTTCTATTTTTCACCACAGATTTACACAGAAAAATTGTGGGGTGCTGTAGAGCTTGGGAGGGCTCAGGCACTGTCTGGCCCGCTAAGTATCATAATACATGCCAAAAATTTGTTACATTTTAATATATCCTCCTTACTTAAAATAGTGTAGAAAATTCTAAAAATATCTGTTCCATAATGCTCAACACTTGCAATTTATTATTGATTCTGTTTATGCATAGGTCTTTGTAGTGGATGAATATTTGCCCATACAGACAAGCTGTGGCTGTTACAAAAATATGACTCAACTCTATAGACTAGTAGTGTACTCTTAACAGCTGACGAAGTAAACAATTACCAGATATTCATCTCAAAATAATCTCAAAAACCTTAAAATATTAAGTATTAAGGAGTATACTATAATAATTTTGCTATTTTATATACACTTTATATTTACATTCCTAGTGAATTTCACAAATATTTACAAAGAAATTACATTTTGAAGTAGAAAAACATTTTTTTCTTGTAATATGTAAACAGTTTTACAGTATATTAAGCAACAAGTTATTTAGCTACAATAAAACATGTCTCTCTTTTAAATTTTTTATTAATATTTTGATATAATTAGTTTTTGTTTTTATATGTTTGTTTTCAATTTATTTTAGGTTTTGGTCATTTTTGTTTTTGTCATTTATTTATTGTTTGTTTGTTAATTTATTATTTTGGAATATGTCTGTATAATCTGTATTATTATTATTTCAGTTTTAGTTTTAGCTATTTTAGTATACCAAATTAATTTTTGTTTTTGTTTTTTTTATTTTATTATAAATTATTATTATGAGTGATAATTTATATATTAAATTTTATTTCAGTTTTACTTTAAATATAACAGGCTACATATAATAACCCAGACTATTTAGGCCAGAAAGAAAGAGCTTGGTGAACAAACTATTTGAGTTTTAAAAATGTTGATGTCTTTTTCCTAAAACAATTTAAGCAATATAGCCAAGTACACAATATTTTGCAACAGCTGTGTGCATGTCACAGTGAGGTACAATCAAAGAATTGTAGCCCCAGTCTTTTCCTGCTTTCCTCATCTTTTTCCTGCTTTCCTCTCTCAGTAAATTAATAATTACTGCAACAGACAAAGGCAGTATTAGTGAGGTTATTGCTAACTCAGCGTTATTTGCTGGCTTGGCTTGACTGATGATTCAGTGATAAAAAGCTTTTTAGCTAAAGAACCTCACAGGAATGCTCTTCACTCACTGTGTGTATGTGTTGGCTGGGTGTCCCGCTGAAGGCATCTTCTGGCATTGCTGTAGCCAGTACAGCTGCATCAGAAAGAGAGAGTGAAGGAGGAGGAGAGAGGGCTCTTTTGGCAGCTGGGGGTCTGGATAATCTCATCATCTGGCCAGTTCAAACCCCGAGTGGCAGAGCGAGGAGACTTCTTCAGGCTAATCTGTTTGTCCTTCTCTTTCCCTCATGTCTGGCCAAACAAGTGACAAATCCTTTTTTTTCTCCACTAAAATGAAAAGTGTCTAGTATTACTGAAACTCTTGTAGTCATTATATATATTTGCAAGGCAGCACGTGAGCAAAGTTATGTTTTAGGTAAGTTTAGGTTTAGTTTTATTAGTGTAAATAATATAATATGGTATGGTATGGTATGGTATGGTATGACATGACATGACAGTACATGATATGATATGATATGATACGACATAATTTAATAATTGATGTAAACGTATTTGTTGTCATGTATAAGTTGCAATGATTACTGTAGGAAAAATACAGTTAGATATTATTTATTTATTTATGTTTAGAAACTAGGCAAAAAACTATTTTAAATGAATACCAATATAATATAATATAATATACAAAAAATATAAAGTGTATAAATTACAAGGATTATTGCTATTTTACAGTTTGATAATACTCATTTTATTTAATTATTATTTAATAAATCAAGCAAAAAATTGAGATGAAACGGGGTGACTCTGAGTCTATCTTATGCAAATATATAATATAATATAACATAATTTTGTCATAAAATAAAATGATTTTAAAAATAAGTACATAATAAATTAATATTAATAATAATAATTTTATATATCTTTTAGAATTAAGCTGCAATAATAGTATAAGGAAAATAAACAGTTTGACAATATTAATTATATTTATTTATTAATTTATTTTGTATAAATCCATTTTATTTTATTTTCAATTTTACTTTAAATAAATGTATAAAGTTTGACACGTGGCTGACAACTTTCTTTTCACGACACTTTTAAAAATGGGATGATACTGAATCTCCCTGAATATTTATTGTCATATGTGAATGCTGGATGACTCAATGGGTGGATGTCAGAGCTGGATTTATGGCAGTGCTGATGTGGCTCAATAAGAATTAGCACTTCCAGCAGCATTCTGTTAATATCACACTCCTCTTGGCATCCCAAGTCTGGACAAGAACCAGCAATACAGCAATAGCAATAGAGTCAGATCACAGATCAGGTCACAAATGGGAGCCAGAAAAGAGTGTCCATAAACAAAGACAGGTAAAACAAATAGTATATGAATGTCTTTGAATCATTCGGTTTTCATTTTATTTCCTTTAATTCAAATCCAATGTACAATTTATGCTTGCTACTTCAGTTCTGAAAAAAAAAAGTTGTAAATCTGGTTGATATTTGACTTCCTTTTTCTTAAATATTGAATACAACACTAACATGAATGGCTTCTTCATTCTTAAAATAGTGGTGATTTATCCAGATGCTCCTCAATAACTTAATTCTCCCAGGATTGCCTACCTGAGAATGTTCATAGATTGAATGGCAAGTAAATACACTCAAAACCTTTCAATTGCTTCACACACACAGAGCTCAGACCCCCTTAAATGAATTGTCATTGTGAGTGAAGCTCCTCTGTGGATTCTTTGTGGTGATCCCCACGTGGCCCTCAGAAGAGCTCACAGCATTGTGTGTGTGTGTGTGTGTATGTGTGCGTGTGTGTGTGTGTGTGTGAGAGAGACAAAGCCAGTTAGTAGGACCGCTCAACCCTCGCTGAAACAGGAAAAAGCCGTGGGATAAACTGCACTCTGACAGAATGTATCTGCTTTGTTAATGGGACAAGCAGGATCACAGGATGGAGAATGAAAGCGGCTCTATCTGTCTGTCATGGCCATTCAGCCTGGACATGCACACACAGACTGATTTCCTCTGAGAGGAAGGCAGAGAAAGATAATATGCATTGAGGATTATCTCACACACTTACTGTATGTGGCGAATGTGATTTTAGTTATCTGTCTGTCTCTTGGGATTGACTTTTTAGACTGAATAGTGACTAGACTGAACGATATAGCTCAAAAAAGTATGTCTATCACATGATATTTATCATCCTTTTGATGATAGTTACTGCGTATACTATTATTAATGTACTTGCTCCAAAATGACTTAAAGGTGAACCAGAAGAATTTTTATTTCAAAGAGATTGAAGCCAAGAATATTACAAATATGTATTAAATCAAAATAAAACTACTGTAAAAATTTATATTTAAATTTTGCTTTCCACAAAAAAGAAGAATAGTTCATTATTTGTATTCATATGCTTCATAATCTGGCTTCAAAAGCGGCCACTCAACTGAGACTGTCCTGCTCTCGGTTACTGAAGCCCTGCAACTGGCAAGAGCAGCTTACAAATCCTCAGTACTCATCTTGCTGGACCTGTCTGCTGCCTTTGACTCAGTTAACCACCAGATTCTCCTTTCCACACTCAGAAAGATGGGCATCTCTGGAACCGCACTCCTGTGGTCCTCCTCTCAGGTAGGTCCTTCAGGGTGTCTTGGAGGGGTGAGGTTTCTAAGTCACAACTTCTCGCAACTGAGGTTCCTCAAGGCTCAGTGCTTGGACCACTTCTCTTCTCCATCTACATGACGTCATTAGGAACTGTCATTCAGAAGCATGGCTTTTCTTATCACTGCTATGCTGATGACACTCAACTCTACTTCTCATTCCAACCAGATGATCAGACGGTAGCTGCTCTCATTGCAGCCTGTCTGAGAGACATTTCTAGCTGGATTAATGACCATCACCTTCAGCTCAATCTTACTAAGACAGAGCTGCTTGTGGTTCCAGCTAACCCATCGTTTCATCACAACTACTCTATACAGCTGGGTTCGTCAACCATAACTCCTTCCAGGACAGCCAGAAACCTAGGAGTTGTGATCGATCATCAGTTAAGCTTTATAGACCATATTGCTACAATGACCCGGTCCTGCAAATTTGCCTTATACAACATCAGGAAGATTACACCCTTCCAGTCAGAGCAAGTCACACAACTTCTTGTCCAAGCTCTTGATCTCTCCAGACTGGACTATTGTAATGCTCTCTTGGTGGGCCTTCCTGCATGTTCTATCAAGCCTCTACAACTGATCCAGAATGCAGCAGCGAGTTGTCTTCAATAAGCCAAAAAAAAGCTCACGTTACTCCTTTCCTCATCAGGTTACACTGGCTACCAGTAGCCGCTTGCATCAAATTCAAGGTACTGATGCTTACCTACAAGATGATCACTGGCGCAGCACCAATATATCTAAACTCACTAGTTCAATCTTATGTGCCCTCCAGAAGCTTGCATTCTGCAAGTGAACGGCACCTTGTGGTGCCATCCCAAAGAGGTTCAAATTCACTCTCACAGACCTTTTCCTGGACTGTGCCCATCTGGTGGAATGACCTCCCAATCTCAATTCGAAGAGCTGAGTCTTTACTCATTTTCAAAAAACATCTAAAAACACATCTTTTTTGCCAGCACTTGACCAACTAATACTAGCATTTACCTTTTCTTTTCTTTTCTTTTCTATTCTTGGAAAAAAAAGAAAGAAAAAAACATAGCTACAGGTTCTGTGCTAGACTGACTGAGACTTGTCATGGCATACTGTTGTTGTTCTCTCGCTGGTCTGATTAGTTCTATTGTTCTCATTTAAAAGTCGCTTTGGATAAAAGCGTCTGCTAAATGATTAAATGTAAATGTAATATGCTTACATAAGAATAAAAGCCTTATTTGCCTATTGTCACAGTGTGGTGCGGGAGTGAAGCATATAAACGAGAAAGATGATAATGATGATACAAAGTCTTTAATAATCTATATGGGGTAATTGACAAGACACACCTGAACACAATGACACAATCAACATGGAACACGGAACACATGGAGGGAAAACACAACATAATGAGTCCAGGGGCGTGACACCTATATATATATATATATGTGTGTGTGTGTGTGTGTGTGTGTGTGTGTGTGTGTGTGTGTGTGTGTGTGTGTGTGTGTGTGTGTGTGCATGTATGTATGATGATTTTGCCACTGTTGCCTTTTGCTTGCTCAGTTGGAGTTTAACAGATAATTAATATTGATCATTGATTTAACTGCACTGACACTATCAAAAACAAAAAACTTGAGCTAAATAATAATGCTATTGTCTTCTGTAGATGCGTTATGTAGCTGAACTAAATTTGTTTGTTCATAATTGATGAACTTTGCAACACTAAACCAGTTATTGAACTAAACTGAAACTGGCTGGTCATGTGATCTCAGTGTGGACCTCATGAGGCAACCCCATGTTAAATCAAACTGATTTTATTAGGCTACAGATTGTATCTGCATCACATGTGAATGTGTCATTTAAAACATTTCTCAAACCTACTGTTCATTTAGAATTATACACATTACTGAGTGCATATTTACAATGCAAAATCACAATGAACAATTTCCAACATGAACAGTTTTGAGTGATGATATAAACTAATTGATAAACTGAGTTTTGTATCAAATCACTGATGTGGACAGTTTCAACCTCTGTATTTCACAGAAATGATTTGAACTTGAAATACACTCTAATACTTAAGATTAAGTCACAGACACTTTGACCTTTCAGGTCTTCGCTCTCATGTGGAACACATTTGAAAGAGATATAATTTTATCTGTATTGAAACTGTGTATTC
Organism: Cyprinus carpio; assembly: GCF_018340385.1. NCBI lineage: Eukaryota > Metazoa > Chordata > Actinopteri > Cypriniformes > Cyprinidae > Cyprinus > Cyprinus carpio. The sequence continues at coordinate 6,012,334 of NC_056591.1, forward strand.
TCCAAACAAGAGGGACTGAGGTCAGAACGGCTGTTTGTCTGTGCCCTTTCTGGCCACAACAGGAGTCTGATCAGTTCTTCCTGGTTGACTTATAGAAATGGGAAACCGATGGTCTATATAATTCCAATACAGCATACAAATAAAAAGATACAGATACAGATACAAAGTATTAAACCAAGTGGCTTTCTTTCACAAAAAAAAACAAAAAAACAAAAAAACCAAAGATAATTTGATGTGATTTGACCATTGTGAAAAAGAAGGGCACTTAATTGTACCGAATATGCATTTTGTACTGTACTTAAAACCTTAAAAGTAGGTGTGTGATGACAACTTTATTTTATTTTATTTTATTTTATTTTATTTTATTTTATTTTATTTTATTTTATTTTATTTTATTTTATTTTATTTTATTTTATTTTATTTTATTTTATTTTTTAGGGAATTTTATGGCACTTAATTCTATTTATGCAGTAGTCATAATCCATTTATTACCTGTTACCACTTTTTGATCATAGACTTGAAAAATTAAATTTACAACTGGCATAAATCTTAAATGCTTTAGAGCACAGACCTATGTTTGGTATCTTTTAAAGCATACAAATATCATAATTAGATACTGGTAGATTATTGCTTAAAAAAAAAAAAAAAAAAAAAAAAAAAAAAACTCTAAAAGCTCTTAAACTTCAAGAAAAATCAAGATATCTCAAAAAATTAGCCAAACATTTCCACGAGATGAAATTTGTTTCCCATTCATTTCCAATGCAGTCATTTTTGAGTACGAGTGTGACTATTTTTCAACTTTTCCTATTTCACAATGGGATTAACATAGAAAAGTTACACTTTATCAATGTGTGTTACCAGGGAACTAAATCTACGACCATGGCATTGTTAGAACCAAAGTTTTTAAGGTGCAGTAACACACACACACACACACACACACACACACACACACATAGCCCATCAGCCACTGAGATATTTCAGAGGTTTTGGCCATCTATCCCTCTGCTGTTGGTGCAGGAGTAGCACAGGTGTAACTCAGAGCTGTGAAGACAGGTGAGAATAAAGGTGTCACCTTCCGAGAAATCCTCAGTTTAAGGTGACATCCAACAACGGAGCATGAGGCTGCAAAGCATGTGTGAAGCCTGTTTCACACATCCTACAGTACATCAGTGTTACCGCGACATCAGAGCTTTCACACTGAAAATAAAAGAGCCATCCAATCCAAAACATTTAGAAAAGCAAATCCATATTCATGTACATAATTTGAGGTAAACCAACTCTGAATATTACAACACAAGTAACTAAAGTGCAAACAAAAAAACACAACTGGACAACCAGAAAACACAACTGTACTGTACACCTTGCAGTGCATGCTGGAAAACTAAGTGGCATAGAGGCAACAGTATCCGACCTGTGGAAAAGTGTCGTTTCTGCAACTACACAGAGCATCTGTGGAGCTGTGTCCATGTCAGCGGACGGGTGAGTAATTTTTACCACAGGTCACAGATTTCATCATGGAGCACAGAGACACAAACACACCGATATACTGCACACATTCCACACATCCATACCAGAGGTGGAAAGGACAGAAACAACAGGATGTTGAACTGAAATTTGAATGAGTTGCAATTAAAAGAAATTTATCACAGTTACACAACAGAGAAATAGCAAAACAGCAACACAGTGGACAACAACAGATCAATTAAATGTTCTGTTTAACGTTTCCATCTTGTAAGCATCCTTGTTTGACTCCATTTTACAGTAACACTTCATTGTAATGTTCATTTTAATTCTAGCTGCTAGTAATAACAGTAAATCATGCATAATTACAAACTAACCCTAAACCAAACCCTGACACTAACTTTAACCCTATAATTTATTTATTTATTTATTTATTGCCAAACACCCTAGTTGTTTGGAATTTTGCTTGGTGAGTTCCTCAACAATAATAGCAAACATTAAGATACATATATACTGTAAATACATACACATACACAACTACTGTATATATGTCCTATCAATTGTAAGGAGTGAAATATAGATGCATAGACACCAGAAGAATTAAGAGCATACACAATCCTACAAGTGCTGTTCAAAAAACGTGTAGTCCTAGTTTTAATAGCTCTAAGGCGTCTGCCTGAAGGAAGAGGATTAAAGAGGTTTCTGGCTGGATGTAAGGGATCTTTCAGGATTATTAAACCTTTTTTTCTGCAAACGTGAAACATAGATCTCAACATTAGTGGGAAGATCACAACCAATAATTTTCGAAGCAGCCCGAGTTATGTTACTAATCTGACTTCTCTGCTGAGCTGTGGAGCTACAAAACCACACTATAAGTGAGAAAGTCAGCACGCATTCAAAGACAGCTCTAAAAAAATTGAATATACCGACTTTCAATAAGCCAAACTTTTTAAGCTGTCTTAAGAAAAAAAAGTCTTTGATGAGATTTTTTAATAAAGCCTCTTAGGTTGTCGTCCCACTTTAACGTTGCAGAGATAGTAGTCCCGAGAAACTTAAAATGTTGAACATTTTCAATGTCCTGACCATTAATAGTCAATGGCTAAACAGCATTTGTCCTCCGTCTGAAATCAAATACCATTTCCTTTGTTTTAAGGACATTCAACTTCAACATATACAGTAAGTACAACTCCATTCAAAGAGGGTAGAAACCTCCCTTCTATAGTCCGATTTGTCATTATTTGTTATTAAACCAATCAATGTAGTATCATCTGCAAACCTAAAAATTTGCACTGATTTATAATGTGAAACACTATCATTATTGTATACAGAATACAATAATGGTGACAGTACACATCCTTGTGGGGCACCCATACTGATTGTCTTGGGACTTGAAAATATACTATTAATTTTAACTAATTTGGTTCTGTTCTGCAAAAAATCCAAAATCCAAAAAGCAAGGGAGTGTTGAATCCCCTAATAAGTACATATAGTTAATTAAATTAATATTACTTAGAACTTATTTAATTAGACTGAAAAAAAAGTTAAATGGGTCATATAATGAGATTTACATTTTTCCTTTCTCTTTGGAGTGTTACAAGCTTTTGATGCATAAAGAAGATCTGTAAAGTTGCAAAGACTAAAGTCTAAAATCCAAAGAGATATTCTTTATTAAAGTTAAGACTCATCAAGTGGCTCATCCAAACATGCCCCCACATCTCTACGTCACTATGTGGAAATATTTGCGTAATGCCGCCCAAATGTTAACGCAAAGAAAGAAGGCGTGGTTTCAATAACCGGAGTTAGTGTTGAAGCAGCCATGTCAGGGAGATGCTGTGTGTATCTAGGCGAAAGCAAAAGCACTTTATTTGGCCTTCTGAAAGTAGATGCATTTAGGAAGCTTCAAGATTACTTACAACAGAACAGCAACGCATTTTATGGACGACAGTTTCGTGAACCTAGAAGAGGTAATTCTGACTTTGCTATGACAATCTGGCGCTTCTGAATCAGCTACTGTAAGTATGTTTTGTTATTAAAGTATTGGCTATTGACTGTTCAAATGCAGAGTTTTGCATGTTGTGTGTGTGTGTGTGTGTGTGTGTGTCTGTGTGTTTGTGTGTGTGTGTGTGTGTGTGTGTGTGTGTGTGTGTGTGAGAGAGACTTGTGTACTGCAAACTGCAAACACATACAAGCTTCATCACTGTGTCTGTCATGCGACTCTGTTACCCTTTCGGGCTTGAACGGATAGTAAAACTAAGGACATTATTAACTAGGGTAAATTTTTAAGTGTTATAATCTTCTTCTCTTTTTTGTTCAGCCACAATCGTATAATAAACAGTTTTAAATTGTTCTTGAGTTTACAATAGAATCCTTTTTTTGTATCTCCAACAACCTAGGCTCATAGATACATGCCTCTACCTATAGTTATGCAAAACTCAAAAAATGTACCAACACACAAAATTCATTGCAGTTTCCAGCTGAAATGAACACTAGTAGCATAGAACACCAACACCTTTTATACCTTTCCACAGAAATTGTGATTAAGAGAACAGATTGTTGATTATTAGACGTATTTTCATGCAGTTTCTTGCACAATGCTATATTACGACTTTAAAATACTTTTAAAATAGTACATGATTTGTGAATTAATGCTAATTCTGATGTTTGCATCACATAACCAACTCCATATGTATGAACTTTCTGACACAGTAAACTTGCTCATTTGCACTGCAGCACTGTACAGCACTGCACACTTGTGATATGAAATGCTCGGGTAAGAGTCCCGTCAAACACAAGTCATGATAAATGAGCTCAAAGATTTGTATAAGCAAGTTAAAATGGCATGGTTGCTTTATTTCCAAACCACTGCAATATAACAACATAACTAAACACTACCAGATTTATGTTCTTCTGTTTTGGATAAAACTGAACGTGCTTTTAGCTGCATTCACTGGATATTTCACTTTGAAAGTTAGAAGCAATGTAGCATAATTTTCCAGAAATGCCGTTGCAGGGACACATTTCCTGTTTACATAAAGGAGATCTCTGATACCTAAAGATAGCTTTCCCATCTGTTATACCAACGGCAGATCATCTATTGCTTTTTGGTGATAGAAAAAAATCATACTTTTCAAATATATTTGGGAGAAAACAATGGGTTTATGAATCTATGTTTTATTTTTCTCCCAAATATAATTAAAACTTAATCTTATAACCTTGAACATTTCAGGCAAAGTTGCTTTAGTTGAGTAACTATAAAAACTGAAGTTTTGATGTGCTTCACATAATGTCCCTTGGTTATGTATGTAACCATGGTTCTCCATGGGAAAGAGACGCTGTGTCAGAATGCTTTGGGAACGCTTCTGCCTCACCGTGTTCTGAATCATGTGTGGAATCAGTCAAATAGAGAAGTGAGACGTCACGAGCGGGGTGACATGAGCAACCAGGAAGCATAAAATTATATCTGGCAAAGTGCATGTTAGCTTCTGATGAAGTGAGCGTCTGCAGGGATGCAGGGAGTATGGCAAGGAGACGCAACGTCTCGTTCCTTCGGGGAACCATGGTTACATACGTAACCTACGGATGTTCCTCTTCAGGAACTCGAGCTGCGTCGAAATGCTTTGGGAATGAGAATAACCACTGCTCCATACTAACAAGTCCCTCTGTGACGAAACACGGCCAGCATCTCAAGGCAATTTATGTGGCATGTGAGATGATGGGCTTCCCACAGACCCCGGGCAGTGCATCTACTCATGACCACTTCCCAGCCCATGAGGGAGGTGTCCGTCGTTAGCGTTATGCAATGACAAGGAGCCCCCAATGCCAGGCCTTGAGACAGGAACCAAGGTTTCCTCCACAAGTCTAAGGCATGTAAGCATCAACGCGTGACCTTGATCATGCAAAGAAGATTTGCCCTCAGGGAAAACTCCTTGGTCCTGAGCCACCACTGCAAAGGTATCATGTATAGCAGGCCAAAAGGGATCACGTTGGACGCAGCTGCCGTCAGACCTAACAATCTCTGAAACTGTTTGACAGTGAGTGACTGGCCTTCTGTCCTTACAGCTGTGAGAGTCTATACGAGCAGGAGACAGACGTGCCTGCATAGCCATCGAATCCCACACCATGCTCAGATAAGTGCTTCTCTGTAGTGGTGAAAGCATACTTTTCTTGGTGTTTAGCCTTAACCCCAGCTCTTTCATATGGGCGAGGATGACATCTCGATGCTGTTGAGCTAGTATCAACCAAGTGTTGATGTAGTTGAGTATGCGGATGCCTTGGAGTTAGATGACTGGGACTGCTACCGCTCCGCACCCCCGTGGACCTGGAAACGGCGGTGGAGGAAGCAATGGAATGCCGCCATGTGCATTCTTGAAGGGCAACCGATAACTTTAGACATTCTTTCAAAATGTATCCATACTTTCCACACAGGGTACCACTCACTTCATACTGCTTGTACACTTGACGCAATGTTTATGTTTCCTGAGATGCTCGGAATTCACAATAACTTCTAAATTATACTAATAAACCACAAACCATCCAACCATCTCTGACCTATCCATGCTCGACAGTGAAACTATCTCCTATTTCATCCAACAAAGTAAGTCAGACCAAGAAAAAAGGGGTCACCACGTTTATATTTTCAACCTCCCATCACCAATCCTACCGTATCAGGCTCTTTTTGCTTACCTCCAATTCAGGAGCTCTCAGTCTACATCCCCTCTTGACCCTCTTTTCGTTGATGACTCTAACCACCCTGTCATTCGTTTTTGGTTCCAAAAACATCTAAAACTAACTCTCGTTCAATCAGGCATACCCGCAGAAAGATTTTACAGCCACTCATTCTGCATCCGGGCAGGAACCACAGCAGCTCAAAAATTCCTCTCACAGCAGCAGATCCAAGCTCTTGGTCTTGGTCATCAGACACCTTAAAGAGCTACATCAGGACCAATCATTTTCACATAAAGAAAGCCCATCTAACCTTGATCAGTTAATTACAAATAAATCAATAAATATTCAAGACAGTCAGGGCTCCCCCTCCTGTTGCAGTGAGCCGCAGCTCCCGTCGGTCACAGTCAGATCCCTCCATCAGTCGTTTCAGATCTCATTGCTTATTCAGCATTGGATGGGGCTACTGACAAAATTTTACTCTCCAGCTGCTCTCTCATGCCTATTAGCTTCTTTTGGGGAGTTCACTGGGTTCGGGCTCTATCCCGAGCTCAGAGTCCTCCCTCTGGACAGCACGCCAAATATGCTCACTATTTGCTCAATCCAATTATATGTTAGTGAGAACTTGTGAAATGATATTTTATTAACAAGGTTCAGGAGGAGCACAATCAGATAATCAATCAATTCAGGACAGGTGAAGCTCATTAGTTAATCATCTTAACTAGCACAGTATATATATACAGTCAACTTACCTCTGTCCCACAACAGTTTTCCGGCATCCCTCCTCCACTCCAACTCCTCACTCTAAAACAATTCTCACCCCATAGGGATATGGGGCGTTCTATGGGTTCGGGCTCTATCCTGAGCTTGGAGCCCTTCCTCTGGACAGCACGCCAAATATGCTTACTATTTGCTCAATCCAATTATATGTTAGTGCGAACTCATGAATGTGGAGATCGGGGAAAAATGGAAGGCGTGAAGGCTGTGATCTAGCATGCAAGAAACGTTCATCTAATTTACTCTTTGGACGAACTTCCTGCTCCTCGGCTAGCCAGTTGATGTTTAACTTGGCTACAGCATGAGTCACAACCTCCACGCGCTCCTCATACACGAGGGACTGTGGTGGTGAGTGCACAGTCTCCTCTGTGTCGACGTTCATCACATCAACCTCCTTGGAGAAAGATAGATGAAGTGTCTGGCTCTCTTTCTGGGGGGAAGAAACCGCAGTGCGTGCTTCCAAACCCTGAGAGGGAGCTGTGGATCAAGCAGGTGAGGACCGAGATAAGGACGAGCCCATCTAGGATCCCTCCGCTAAATCCACTTGCAATCCCCATGACAACAGTTTGCGCTGTGCCTCGGCAACAGCGGGAATGGTGCCAATGGGATCATGAGACTTTCACACACACCACAACATGCTTGATGAAGAGCAGAAGCTAACATGCTCTTTGCCAGATGTGCTTTTATGCTTCCTGGTTATTTCTTCTTATCCCGCTCGAGACGTCTCACTTCTCTATTGGACTGATTCCACATGTGCTTCAGAACACGGGCACGCAGAGGTGTTTCCAAAGCGTTTTAATGCAGCTCGAGTTCCTGAAGGGGATCTGCTTGTTGTTGGAGATGTTTTGTAAATATATTTGTTCATGCATTTCCAGTTATTGTGACCAATACAGTGTCTGCAAAGTAAAACCCTAATTGCAGAAGAATGATTGTGTTTTAGCTGAGTAATCAGTGCTTTGCTGTTGTCATGGGATGCATCAGGACAGAGCATTTAGACTACAAATGTAATGAGATAACATGCAGTTCTGACTATGCAAAATGAATCCTTTTAGACCCCATCTGCACCTGTATTTAGTGCTGACCACTTGTGATTGCCAGTAATAGCTGTTAATTCCAGAAGCAAGCAAAAAAGTACTTCATGTACTTTGAAGAATTTGAAATGCTGTGATGAACCACCATGCGTAATTGTATAAGGGCAGAGTAACAGTAATGTATGCATTTGTGTGTTTTGATAGCATATGGTCCAGAACAGAAGCTGCAACATCACACACATGCACATGAAGGTGCTTCCTCTTATGATAAATGAGTCTGACCCTGTATCTCTCCACTTGCACAACGGAAGTGCAGCATGCTGTCAGACTGGTGTGGCCAGGTTGTAGATTCAGCTGATGCACACAAAGCCACAAAGCCAGACTCGCACGCCAATACAAGCACACTATTCATCCACAAACAGACATCTGCAAATGAACAGCATCAACAAACCATCTTAAGCTTGTATGCTTATTGTTTATGGCATGTAAAAAGGAGTTACATTGTGGTTGCTTCAAGAGGAGTTCATGTTTCAGCTACATTTTCACAACCAGTTTCAGATGGGGTTTTTGCAGCAATGTCATAGAAGAACCATTTTGAGAACCTTTTAGTAAACAGTTCTTAAAATAACCATTTTTTTCTTAGTGTAAAGAACATATTAGAAATATAAAGAACCTTTTTTAAATATAAAGAACTTATTGTGTAGGCCTTAGGGACTTAGAGACATATACATAAGACACATTCTTGCATTCCATAACAGCTATATTGAGCGCCATGGAGCCGAACCGAATGCATGAGGTCTCATTACACCGGCAGAACTTTTGATCAATAACAAGACCTAAGATATATACACTTTCCTTACATACTTACTTTTTGACCTCAAATTTTGATGTTGATAAGTCAGTTTTACGGTGGCCGAAAGAGTGCAAAACAGATTACAATTCTGAAAACAAAATAACAAATTACAAACGCAAATGCAAATCTAAAAAACAAAATAACAATTCAGAAAACAAAATGACAAATTTGAAAACTAAATAACAAGTCAGAAAACACAACGACAAATCAGACAAACCGGAAGAGGTGGGTATAGTTTGAGACAGCACCATTGGTTTGGGATTACTCACCGCTGAGTGGACGGGACATATGTCAATCAACGTATACAGAAAGAACCAGCCGAAAAACAGCCGTGATAGAAAGTTCAGAGATGGTCTTAAAGTAGCTTGGTTTAAATGTATTGCGCTTACTATGTAATAAAACATACATAGTTTGTCAATTACACTTTGTCCATATAACCTGCCTTATTAGCATTTTGGCATTGGTATTTTGTCAGCTCCAGTGGTGCAGTTGGTGAAGTGTGTGTCTTTGACTTTTTGATGTGATCAACCCGGGTTCGTTTACACCTTTTGCTGAACTTTTTTTTCTTTTTAAAAAGTTCGGCAAAAGGTGGGATCGAACCCGGGTTGATCGCGTCAAAAAGTCAAGGACACACGCTTAGTCACCTGCACCACTGGAGCTGACAAAATGCCAATAAGGCAGGTTATTTGGACAAAGTATAAATAGACACTCTGTATGTTTTATTCCATAGTAAGTGCAATTCATATAATATATTTAAACCGAGCTATTTTAAGACCATCTCTGAACTTTCTACCACGACTCTGCTGTTTTTCAGCTGGTTCTTTCTGTATGTTGATTGACAGATGTCTAGTCCAGTCAGCGGTGAGTAATCCCAAACCAATAGCGCTGTCTCAAACTATACCCACCTCTTCCGGTTTGTCTGATTTGTCGTTGTGTTTTCTGACTTGTTATTTTGTTTTCGGATTTGTCATTGTGATTTCTGACTTGTTATAATGTTTTCTGAATTGTTATTTTATTTTTTAGATTTGCATTTGCATTTGTAATTTGTTATTTTGTTTTCAGAATTGTAATCTGTTTTGCACTTCCTTGGCCACCGTACAGTTTACACGCTATTCACCAACTACCCTCTTCTTCAAATCTTTTTCCAGCTACTTCAGAAACACATACATCACTTTTTACTCACACACACAGCACTTTTACCGCCTACTAACTGTTAATTTAAACTGCCACAGACAAGCTGCTTTTGACTTAGTTACCCACATGCTCACACACACACACACACACACACACACACACACACACACACACACACACACACAGACAAACTAACACTCCTTGCTGATCAGAGCAGATGCGTCCTACAGCAGAAGGGTGAACTTAACATTTTATGCTTCTGCATTCTTTCGTTCCCCAATTCATCCATAAATTACACAGGTGCACACTGTACCACATTTTTTACCATTTTGCTGTCTGAGACAAATTTCAAGAATGTTAAAAAGATTTGTTTAGGGTGATGACAGACTCCAGACACTCTGTCTTCTTTTTATTCTTTTCCAGGCCAAACTTTGCTAACATAAGTGCTAGCGCTTGCTTGTGTTTTATGTTGCAACATAGGCAATAAAACACTTTTATTGCTTTTCAGATAAATCATGATTACAGAGGCTGAGGGGCAGGTTGTTAGTTAATAAAGACTTTTTATGTGGTGCCTTGTGCAATACTGTGTTATGACCTCAGAACACACTTACCATAGTGCATCGTTTTTAACCTTATACATTTTGATGTTTGCATCATATAACCAGCTTCATATATATGGCTTTGTTACATAGTAAACTTGCTTGGTAGCTTACCTGGTGCAGCATTGCACTTGAAATGTGGAGCGCTTGGGGACTAGTCCTGTGATACATGAGTCACGATAAAAGAGCTCAAATTTGTGAAAGCAAGCTAAAATGGCATGGAGGCTTCAGCATATGCATTTTTTATTTCATGTTTGCTAATACTATTGATTAGGTTTAGTGTAGGTTATATATTAGTTTCAAACTCGATCATTAACCTTCTTGCACAACTGACATTTCATTTCCAAACTATCATGATACGTACAACAACTAACATAAAACTTTGCCAGATTCACATTTATCTGTTTCTGATAAAACTGAACATGCATTTAGCACAACTCACTGGTTACTTTGAAAGTGTCATGAAACATGCAAGAAGAAATGTGATATAATTTTTAAGAAATGTCACCATAAGCACTTTTTTTCATTGAGTCTGGGTTGCAATTTCATATGTAACTGAGAATGTCAGAATGAGGCATGATTGATGTACACATGATTGACACACAAAATTCAAATGGTACCATACACAAATTTAAGTGAGAATTTGCACTAATGGTGGCAATGTTTTGATAGGAAATGAATAATTAAAAGTCTTAGTTCATTTCATAAAGTCTGACAAGCAAAAAGCATAAACGGCAAAAAAAAAGAAAATAAAGAAAAGCAGTGTATTACCAGTTTGAAGGGAGAGAAGAGCAACGAGATAATGAAGATGTGGTCAAATTATCTAATTAGGACTCTAAACTGTGGCTGTTGCCTGTGATTTTAACAGATTTGCATGCGATTTTACTGAAAATGAGTAGGACTGATTAGAAGACATGAAAATGAAAGAGTGCTAATGATTGACGTAAGAGAGGGAACTTAGCTAGAGAGTGGATTGAGACACAAACACACTCACACAGTACAAGAAAATGCAGATTGTGTCCTTATGTATAAAAGAAATGTGTGTTAAATGAGGTCAGGTGTTTATTTATTTAAAAACATTCACTCTAGGAGAGATCTTCATGGTGGTGTGGTTGATTCTCAGCTGATGCTTGTGGGGATTGTCAGGACATGTGAGATGGCCCGAATAGCAGCGACACATACATGCTGTGACACCATCTTAAAAACCTACATGATGTGACACCATTTTTAAAATATGGCACAAAGACTCATTCTGAGCTGCCATTTGATATATGGATTGCTTGCTAGCAACATGTAAATGTTCTTTACTGTTTCAGCTATAACAGCTGTTGATATCTGAAGAACTTGGTTAGTCAAGATGTCTTAATCAAACAAGATGCATTTTGAAGTCTGTGAAATTTATGTTTTGCAAAAGTAAGACATGAATTTAAACCTGTGCCAAATGTGAAGAGGAGGATAATTTACCTTTGTAATAATTCATTGTCATCCTGCCAGAAAAACTGCAGAGGACAAATGATGCTATTCATTGCTAGAATTTCCCATACAGAAATGTAATATAGGACTTATTGCCCTATATCAAGAGTGATACTGCTTTATGTTACTTATAAGTTTAAATATAATTTTCACATACTGTATGTATGTACTCTGAGTAGATGAAAATATAGGATTCTAACATATATAAAATCCCCATACTAAAATTTGTATATATACAAAGGTTAATAATATCTATATGGTGAATTTTATATGGTATATGCAGTAACCATGTATGTCAATAATATATATTTTATTGGTCACACTTTATTTTAAGGGTCAATTCTCACTATAAACAAACCATAAACTACGACTTTTGCCACATTAGACTCCTTATTTACTGCTTATTAATAGTTAGTAAGGTAGTTGTTAAGTTTAGGTATTGGGTAGGATTAGGGATGTATGGTCATGCAGAATATGTGCTTTAAAAGTTCTAATAAACAGGCAATATGTCAATAATAGGCATGCTAATGAGCAACTAGTTTGTAACATGGAAGGCGTGAAAATGGAGATGAGGATCCAAATGCAGGCTTTAATATGAGTGTGGTTAAAAAAGGCAGGGTAAATCACCAGCAAAACATTAACATCCAAGAGTAATCCACAAAACAGGCAATGGTCAGGGCAGGCAGCAAACAATCATAAACAAGGAAACAGTCCAGGGTCAAAAACACTAAGGCAAGGCAAGAAAACCAGGAACTAGGAAGACACGGGAAAAACATGGAAACTACGAATGGCTAGGATCAAACAATACTCAGCCATTTATAGTCCCCCTGATTGGGATCAGGTGGAGTCTGATAACGAGTTCCTAGGCAGAGGGTTATGAGAAATGGAGCCCGGGATTGAGTGGCATAGGTATGGGATGGAGTGCCCCCTAGCGGAGCCCATAGGCACTCCAGCTGGAGATTGTAACAGTTAATACTGTGAATTGGTTCCTATACTAAAGTGTTACCATTTTATTTATATATGCAACTTTAGTAAAACAACATATATACAAAAATATGTTTATATATATGCTTTTGCAATTTTTTTTTTTTAAATGCATGTCTTATATATATTTATATAATATCAACACTTATGGATACAAAAAAAATAAAAAAAAAATCAGTTGAATTATTATTATTATTATTATTTTGGTGCACCCACATCTGATGAAATCATGTTTGGAGTTTCCAAGTTGAAAGCCAGATGTAAACTAATTGCTGATCCATTTGCAGGCTTTATTTAACAAGAGTGTGGTCGAAACAGGCAGGGATCTATAATAGCAAACAGTGACAGACTAGGCAAGACAGAAGAGTAATCCAGTTCAGGTAGAGGTCGATCGGGGACAAACAATAACCAGTAGGCAAGGCAAGAGAATAATCCAAACAACAGGCAAAATATCCAAAAACATGGCTAGGCTTAACAGGGCAATGACTTGACTGAACTAGGAAATTGGCTCCATGATAATGCTATCCGCAAAACAGTGATATATGCCTACAATATTCGGCAGTGAATGGTTGTTTGAGACTGATTCTTATAGTGGGTGTAATTGGCTGCAGGTGTAAATGTAATCAGTGAAATTGAGCATGGGAAATGTAGTCCGTGGTGACATGGAGAGTGTAGTGTGAAAGTCAATATAATCAGAAGGCGACCTCTGGTGGCGAGCAGACGGAAGAATATGGATCGGATTCGTGACAGTAACATAGCAGTATGCCATGATGATTAGCATGGCCAATTGTCATGATACAGCATGCCTTAATTACACTATTAGATGCAAAAAAAAGCATCTCTCACTGTTGACAGCCATTACAAATTAGCAGTGTATTCTGCCAGAATACAACATATTAATTGCAAATATTTAATTTCATATGATTCATATCGCACAAATTCATACGAAATCACCACCTGTTAAAAAAGTTGTTTTCCTGGGAGACTGGGTTGGCAGCTTCCTTTGAGATGAATGGAAATGTTAACAGACAGATTTCTCCAGGCATTAGATATGTTTAATTTGAACTAAGAAGGTCTATGAAAGAAACAAAAGAGTTGTTCCACCCCTGCACTCCATTATGCTTGTAGGGTTCTGGATAGATGCTGACAATAGACAATAGATGCTGATTCCTTAACACTGTTGTTTGCTCAGTGTGCCTGACTGACAGCAGTAGTGAGTTCCTGTTCTTTCTTTCATTCCCTCACATCTCCTCATGCCCCGCTCATTTAACCCTCCTCCAAGAGCTGTTTCAGTCAGGTGAGACTCTCACCTCTCTACAGTGTGTGAGCGAGACAGTGAGGTTGAGCAAACAGCTTGGGTCAAAATAACAAGCATGTTTCTGTGTGATGCGTTGTTCACCCTCAATTTCACACCTTCTCTCTTTCTTTCCTTCACTAGAAGCTGAGTTGAAGGGTTGTCAGTGCTGTAAGGTGGAGGATTGTGGGTAATTATATTGAAGCACCTGGACAACCACAGAAAGTGAGCGAGCAATGGAATGACACAGGCTTTATTTGTATCACATGCCTTCCTACTATAGTGGGCGAAAAACAATATGTCAAAAGAGTAGTATGTCCGAATTCACAGTATTCATAAAGCAAAATGTATTCATAAAACAGCAGAATCTATTATTCAAAAGTACCTAGTCAGAGAGTATGTAATTTTAGATGCAGCCACAGACCATGAGCAAACCCTGGATCTTATAAAGTAGGTGAAAAAAAAAAAAGTATGACTGACAGGCTTGTGACTTTATATACAGTAGAATGCTGACTATAAAACTTGGAACATTGGTGTTCATAATAGCAATTATGGTGTCAAGTAAAACAGAGTCCTCTTGCATCTGAAGTGTATTACTCATAACATGGTAGTCACTATAATCTGTGTTTTATTTCACTAGTCTGTTTAATATTGAAGTTTGTCATTGGAAATCTTTATGACAGCCTATTCTGTGCACTTAAACTATGTTTAACCTGACAGGTGTCTGTAGTATCACTGTCAATCACCTCATCTTGAGCTCTGATACTTGCCGTAGCAGCAAGTTAATTGGCTTGGGTGGATATGTAATATTTACAAAGAATGGTTCCCTATCACAAACCATGCATACATGTGTATTTGTGTGCAAAAACATTTTCACACATTTACTAACCCGATCGCAAAGAGACAATGTTTTATTAATTGGTAATTTTGTACTATATAGTTTGTATTAAAATGTATGATTTGTTGAAAAAAGCATGACGTTCCATCTTGAAGATTGTACAGAAATGTAAGAATGAAAGTGTATGAATTGTCAATCATCTCAACTTCAGCTTTGACAGCTGCAGTTGCAGACTATTCATTGACTTGGACATATATGTAACTTTTTCAAAGAATAAATCCCAAACACTAACCATGCATACATATGCATTTGTGTGTAAATTCTGCATTAAACATTTTCCACACATCTATTAAACCGGATCTCAAAAAAAAAGAAAAAAAAAAAAGTAAAAGAAAAATAAAGAAACAAAGAAAGGACAACAACAACAACAACAAAAAAACTAACCTTTAGTAGGGTGAGAACAGATTGTATAAAAAATTGTTTGAATGAGATTGTACAAATTCATATAAATTTCCCACCAGTTCACTAAAACAGCATGTCCGGTAGTCACAAGTTTGGTGGTCCCATGTCTGGTGGTCCCATGTCCAGTGGTCTCTCTGTCATGATCAAGGAGGCTGTCTCTGAAACCTCTGACTGTTCTATCTCGTCCAAGGCCATCTCTGACCTTGCCCTGGTCATCTGTTCTGCGCAGGCTCCCTGAACTGCCAGCACCACCTTAGTTCCCAGCTCCACTGACTCCCTGTTCTGCTCTCCAATTTGCCCAGGCCTGCTGAAGGCCCTCCCTCCCGCTGTTCTGCCTCAGCTCAACCACCCTCTTGGACTCTGGGGTCATGTTGGGGTTTTGTTGGTATAAGGATGCTTCTCAATGGGGTTTGGGGGAGTTGTTATTCAGTTTGTTTAAATTTTTTTGCGTTTTGATTTAGGTTAGCTCACCATAAAAAGTAAGTTAGTTTTGGATTTGAACCCAGGTTTCCTCACATAAACAAACATTAAGTCATATTTAGTTGCAAATGAATTCTCATGATTGCTTCAGAGGCACATAAGGAAATTATGCTGTGCAGAGTTAAAAATGCATTCAAATTAATTGCTTGCTTGTATTTGGAGGAAAAAGTGGGTTTAGTGAAAATGTGGTGTCCTAAAGCTATGTCTAAGATCTGGCACACAGAAATATTTTATTCTTATGTCTTTATCCATCTTTCTCTTATTCTGCTTCATGCCACTTGCATCACAACTCTCTCGTCTATTATTTCTTGCTTTCTCAGAAAGAAGGCCCGAGGAAAACAACTTCCAAGCAATCTTCAAACCCTGTAATGAGCGAACAAGCAAAGCTCAGGGCTTAGAGAAACAGACACCTGCTCTCCATCATTTAGGTGCTTCTGTCTTTGATTCTGCCGGTGAAGCACTTTGATTTCTGTTGGGGATTTCACAGGTGTTTTTTTGAATCCCTAAAGAATCCCTATTTTTTCAATTCCCTAAAGAACTATTCAGATCCCAATAAATAAAGATGCAGGACCACTTAAGGGCCTCTTATAGGCTCATGGTAAGATCTTGACTGTGAATAAAGAGATCTTGAGAGCGAATAAACCATAAAATACACCCTACGAAAGACGTGTCTTTATTAGCTAAATTGCACAGCTTCTGAAAATGATTGACCACTTTAAATCGGTCATACCATGAGGAATCACATTTTCCTTGATCTTTTGAGATAAAGGAGTTAATTATACTGTGAAAATATATTGTAACTTTCAGAACTTTTAAAATTTCCTCCACAGTGAACAAAGATAAAACCAAGCTGTTATAACTTGTTCTGCACTTCTGCAAGTTTTTTTCCAATCAGACAGAAGAATATTCCAATACTTATTATATTTTAACACATATGAGAAGTTAACATTGGTCAAAGATATGGTGCTCATTTTTTGGGGTGTGTCATAATATTTATTCAGAAACACACACACACACACACACACACACACACACACACACACACACACACACACACACACACACACACACACACACACATTAATGAATAATTATAAATATATAACATTTATTATAATAACAAATAATGAATTAAACTAGATGTTTTTTTTTTCTCAACTTCTTGCTTATATATCAAGCAATAGCTTGTGGCATTGCAAAATGTAAACAATATTATCGTCCAAAGTCTAATCTGCTGTATACAGCTGCTTTGAAACAATGTACATTGAAATAATGACTTGACTAACTCACTTGATTAACTCAATAAACTTATTTATTGTTATAAATACAGCAGTGTAACATGAATTAGACCAGAATGACCAGTAGATGAAGTGGACCTGTTTACCATATATGAAACAATAAATAGCTGTCAGACAGCATGCTAGGTATCGATTTTGAGTGTGTGCCAGTGTATACATTGAGTATAACTTATGGCATAGACTTGGTGTGTGTGTGTGTATGTGAGTGAGTGTGTGTGCTTATTGATTGCTTGGCCCAAGGGTGTATGGATAAAGGCTCTGGTCTATAATGAAAATGACTGGAATGGAATGAGTCACACAGTAAATAGTGTGAAGCTGATACATGACTTGCAGCCACTAATGGCACTGACATAAATCCATTGCCAAAGTTACCTATAGCTTATGCTCTGAAAAAAAAGTGAAAGTGACGTGACATTCAGCCAAGTATGGTGACCCATACTCAGAATTCGTGCTCTGCATTTAACCCATCCGAAGTGCACACACACACAGCAGTGAACACACACACACACTGTGAAAACACACCCGGAGCAGTAGGCAGCCATTTATGCTTCGGTGCCCAGGGGGGAAAGTTGGGGGTTCGGTGCCTTGCTCAAGGGCACCTAAGTCATGGTATTGAAGGTGGAGAGAGAAACTGTATGCACTCCCCCCACCTACAATTCCTTCCGGCTCGAGACTCGAACTCACAACCCTTCGATTGGGAGTCCGACTCTCTAACCATTAGGCCACGACTTCCCCGTAAAGCACCTCACATTCAGCCTGTGCTGTCCCAGAAATCCCAAGACATTTAGTGTGCATCGCATTATTTTAACTCAAAGGCAGTTGTTCCTTTCATTTCTCCTTCATATGATCTGCATTATGCAGTAATGATGTAATATTGTTCCCATTTTAATAATAATAAAAAAAGCAGTAACAAATGAGTTTTTGAAGGAGAGAAAAAAATAAAATTGCAAAATGTCTGTACAAAAAAGCTTTTTAAAATGATCATTTCTCTTCTTATCCATTTCATGCTCCTTTTATGAATTCATATTTTATTCAGAAAGAAATTCTCCAAACTCCTTTTGAGTGAATCATTATAATTTATCCTCAGTGTTGTTCTTGAAAGTATAAGTCATCCTCACTATTAAATCAGATTATTATGTGTTGAAAAAATTGTATTACCATAATCATTTAAACAGCAATAATATAATTGAAGCCACTGTCTATTAATAATAATAATAATATATATATATACTGTATATATATATATATATATATATATATATATATATATATATATATATATATATATATATATATATATATGCACATATGTTCTGCTACAAGTGTCTTCCATACAAATTGACCAAAAAAAAAAAGGATCATTATATACAAATTTTACAAATACCTCTTGGACCTGTTTACATTCCTCCTGAGCTACACACACCTGTCGTTGGGAATCACTGTCATAGAGAGCTAATTCTGTGTCCTTTGTGCTTTTCAAACCTTTTCAAAAAATATGCCATCAACACCAACTGATTCTTGATGTCTGCAAATAAAGAAAGAGAAATATTAAGAAAGTGGAAGGAAAAGACCATGTACGGGCAAAAATATAAGCAAAAAGAAAGAATTTGTTTTCTTATCAAAGCACTGTAGCAATGTGTCATACACGATTGAGAAATATGCAATGAATGAAGGCAATTACTTGAGCCAAATGTAGACAATGCAGCACAAATCATGCTGAAAGATGAATGTGTCTCTTCAATCACTGAAATTGAAATATTTCTGTTATGAGAGAGCACTGTTTTTCAAATACAACTTCAGAATGAGGATTTCACTTCAGTGTTCTTCCTGTGAAATGAAACACTAAGCAGCGATTGGTTAACAATGAACATTCAAGGACTTCCATGAATAAAAAGTGTTTTGTTTGAGATCAACAAAGGAATAGTTCACCAAAAAAATTACATTTAGCTGACAATTTGCCCACCCTCTGGTCATCAAAAATGTAGATCAGTTTGTTTCATCATGGGAACAGATTTGGAGAAATTTAGCATTACATCACTTGTTCACCAATGGATCCTCTGCAGTAAATGGGTGCCGTCAGAATAAGTGTCTAGCTGATTAAAACATCAGAGTAGTCCACATGAATCCATCCATCGATTAACTTTTTGTTAAGTTAAAAGCTGCGTGTTTACCTTTAAAGGTAAAATGTATAATTTCTAACCTACTAGCATCACCAAAGGCAGCTGCAAACACATTGACCTGTCTTCAGACAGGTTTCCCATTCACTCCCATAGATTTGTATAGGTAGATGCCCCACTCAACGGTGTCAAGCACGTAGACGCATCCCCCATCTTTAACAGTCAACTTGACGTCATTCACAATCAATGAAAATTTGAAGATGCCACTATCCTGCACAGCTGAAGGTTGTAAAAACTGCCGGGATTTAAATTTCCAAAGAAAGGGATAACCTTTCACAGGTGAGAATGTGCTGGTTTGTGTTTTTAAATGGTTTAACTCAATATTACAAGTTTTGAAACATTGGTAACTTATGTTACTGTTATGGAGAATGACGTCAAGTTGACCCTCCCAATATGGCGGACGGCTTACGTATAGCAGCCCATAGTAACAGTCGCTAATGAGGCATATATGTATACATAGCTATGTTCACTCCTGCTTAATTGTATTGAATGTGTACTTGTAGTGTTCTTCAAAGAATATTAAAAAAAAAAAAAAAAAAAAAAAAAAAAAAACTTGCAAATAATACAAGGCAAACATATGCAGAAATACTCACAATGCAACCAAATACAGAAACACACCACACAACTCACAATGCAACCAAAAACTCACAACACATAGAAATACAGAAACACACTATAAAAATACTCACAATGCAACCGAATTCAGAAATGCCCTACAAATACAACACAAACAAATACAGGAAAGTGCTGCAAATTCTCAAAATGCAACGAAATACAGAAACACACCACAAAACTCACAATGCAACCAAAAACACATAGAAATACAGAAACGCACTATAAAATACTCACAATGCAGCCAAATTCAGAAATGTGCCACAAATACAATACAAACAAACACAGAAAAGTGCTGCAAATACAATGCAGTCAAATGCAGAAATGTGCCGAAAATACTCACAATGCAAACAATATAAATTTTCTTTTAATCAGTCATGGTCTAAAAGCCACAAAACACTGAGTTTCATGGGGTTTTTAAGGACCAAACATTCACTGTTCTACTGTAGAAATAGGTTCAGAACAGTGAAGCCTTATTCAGAATGGCTGTCCTTTATAATTTAAACATCTGTTTGTTGATTCTCTTTAGTAAACCTGTTTTTATCCAGGATTGAGCACGAGCTCCGCCCCCACCACCTCTTTTAGAGGCTGATATGTTAATGTAACTTAAACAATGTCTAGTGACTGACAGATAGATGTATGAATAAATGATCATTTTTTGCTCATCTAATGTATCATTCAGGAAGACCAGAAAAATGGAGCGAAGGAAAGTAACTGTCAGACGGAGGGAAACTTGAAGGGAGAACAAAATTACATTTGATTTCCTCTCTATTCTTTTGCCGTCTTTGTTGATTTTATGATTAAACTATGGCTATCATGTTGCCTCTTCCTCATCTTTTTTTCCCTCTTGTCCTTCTGTTTTTCTTATTCATTCTCATCAGATTGATCATCATTTATATGAAGTTGGATAGCTAACTGGATGTCACATTGTATCGACATGATGAATGTTGCTGTGGCAATACGGCGTGTCCAATCAAATCAGCTTGTATCATCAGGACATTGCACGCAGCAGGATAAATAACACAAAAGATTCCAGAAATAACATATGATATCGCAATTTTTAAGAGGCAAAGCCATTTTAAAGCAGTAAATTCAAGCACAACAACAGAGTATCTAACAGAGAAATCTATGCAACATCAACCCCACACTAATTGTCGTCATTTCAAAGCAAGTTTTTAGGAGTTCTTGGACAGTTTATTATAATTACTATAAATGGGGGAATTAACAGAGACAGGAAATTACTGTGATGTAGATGTGTTTACGTATGTATATCTCAGTTATTAGCTGTGTCTGTATTAGCTATCTCTTAAAGGGATAGACAGCCAAAAATGAAAATTCTGTTATCATTTAATCACCCTCAGGTTGTTGCTTACATGTATGAATTTCTTTTAAACACTAAAGAAGATATTTGGAAGAATGTTGGTAACCAAACAGTTGACGGTAGCCATTGACTTCCATATTGTGAAAAAAAGAGAAGACAATAGCTACAGTACCAGCAACTCTTTGGTTACCAGCAGAATTGTATTTTTTATTACAGTCAAACTGTCCCTTTAACTGTAATAGTGTAATGTCAGCAGTCTTCATATGTGATTTCACAATTATTTATATTGTCTTTGAAATATGGTTAAAGTTTACTGCTGAATGTACTGACAAGCATTTCTGATCAACTAAAATTCTATTGCAAATTGTTTTTCATATATTCAAATACTTTTGAAATTACACATTTGTAATGATGGAATTACTATTTAGTACATTTAAGTTTAAATGCAATTTTGAATTACACACTTAAGTCAAAATTACTGTATCATACTGTACTTAAGTGTTTTTGTCACCATATCAAAATAAGCCATGACAAAACATTATTCAAAAATAATGACTTAAAATGTACTTTAAGGTGAAACCAACCTTTAATTTGACATTATTACAAAGTGCATTTTTTAAGTGAGCATTAAAGAACATAGTCATACATGTGCACTCTTAAATACACTTAACTGGCCTTTTATTTCAGTAATATCAGATTATCTAAAAGCTTTGAAAATGTATTTTTAAAAATTTTAAGTGCACTTCATTTTCGCAAGGGTATGCAGGCACTTAGACTCCATTGTGACATGATTAAATGATGATTTATTTTTTGAAAAAACAAACACACTCTGACTTTCAACTTTCAGTCTACTGGGAGAGATAGTATTATTTCTGCATTATGCAAGTAAAACAATGCCACATGTAATGTACTGTATATTGCAATGTTCAGTCTTCAAATCTGAGTCAGTCACTAAGTTTAGCTTATTCTCACCATGTAACAGTGCGACTAATTGTGTTGTGTAACACTATCACACTGGCTAGTAAATAAACTTGTTGTTCCCAGTGAAAGGAAACAACAAACTTAATAATGGGGTGGGGGTTAACATTTACAATGCAGCATGATATAGTATCAGTAACTGTAAATGGCATTGATTTGTCAGTACAGAAATCAGTTGGCCCAAATTATTTAACAACTAGTACTTGCTAGCCTTAACCACCCTCCAAGATTGCTTTTGAATCAGAATTAATTGTTTGGTGTAAATTAGCTACAGCTTTCAGCGCTAACTGGAATTCGAACAGGAGACAGGTAGTTAGCAGACATCAATGCACAGGCCATTATGCTGATCTATAGACAGTGAAGATGCTGGAAATCTATGGGCGAGAGGAAAGTTGTGTATATGTGCTTGTTCAGTATGGATTACAAAATAGAGGAAGTAAGGACTGTCACAGATGTCACAGAATAGGTAAAGTATAAGATTTTACCTTTTAACAGTTTATTAACACTTTTAATAAAGCTATAGAAAATACTTGAGTTTAACAAGATGTGACAGTTGTCATTTTGACAATTTGGAAATGCTGCTGAAGCTCTATAATTGTATTTTATACAGTATAAACACAATATAATTATTAGCCATATTTGAAAGTTAATTATCTGTGACAGTAAATAACTGACAAACACTAAGGGAGGTATTTCTCTTCCCCTCAGCTATTTATGTTAAATCTAACAGCTAGGTTTTGTTTGAGCTATTTACGACATGCCATTTGGATGAATTGTAGCAAATGTTTCACAGATGTGTGTGTCTGGTGTAATCATACTGTACAACAGACAAAAAGATTTCATCCTCATTAATGTAAAAATGATCAAATGTAAATTACAACTCTGCTTTGCTTGTGTATTAGATTGTTCATGTGGCAGTTTTGTTGTGCTGTTAATCATCTTCTGTTTCCACTGGAATATTCAGAATTATTTTCTGTAGTTATTCTGGTATTGGTAGTAAAATGTATTAATTATAGAGTGCTCAGGGATGACATATTTTTGTAGGCCAAAACCCAGATATAAGTTAGCATTTTAGCACTTCTGTTTCCATTATCCTAAAGCCAATGATTTTAAATGCCTGAAATAAGGTCTGTGGTTGCTCAAGATATGTTCATGCTTTATTCTATACCCCCTTGTCCATGTGAAGCTTTTACTTGTCTTGAAAACATAAATTGTGTTTTTGAATAAAGACAGAAAAAGTTGTTGAAAGCTTAAAGCTGGTGAAGGACGTTTATAACCTATGTTTAGCTTTTTATTGTTGTTGATTGTATTTAGGCTTCAAAATTCATCTTGATGATCAAAACATGTAAGAATCAAAAAAATTTGTTGGTCACAGAGCTTATTTTTTTGCACTAATCCAAAAGCCAATGGAAAAATCCTATTGGCTTTTAGTTGAGGGAACCAAGATAATGATAACTTGGCCTAGGATGGCCTACAAAAATACATAATCACAAAAAAAAAAAAAAAAAAAAAAAAAAAAAAAACACTTCAACATACAGCACTCAATAATACAATTATATTCAAATAAATAGTTTTCCTAGCTACTATTTTTTTTTGATGAAAAAAAGTCAGCAAAGTCTGATTCACATTATGACTACCAAAAACCGCCCACTTACACAGGAGGAGACCAACTGATGAACAAATAAAGTAACTAATTACAATTTTTGTTAGTGACATTAAGTGGGTTTAAGTGATACTGTCACAATTATGTTCAGTTTAGTTCCGTTCCTGTCATATCTGTTATGAGCTCTCATTAGTTATCATGGTTTCTGATTAGTTAATCCATGTCCAGCTGTTCCTGTTTAGTTCCCTCATTTACCATGTGTGTACTTATAGTCCTGATTCTGTTCTATCATTTGTCGGTTATTAGCTTATGTTATGGTTTTACCAAGTCAGAATTCTCAGTAAAGTCTGTTTGGAATTATGCATCTTCATTTGTTGTTGTAGATAATCAAAACAGCTTTTCTTAACTAGTTAGCTCTATGCTAAACAAATATGCTAAAGGCCTAACGATAACAATAATAATAGCTATAATATCGTCCAGAATAACAAAGAATAAGGTTACACTTTATTTTAAGGTGTCGTTGTTACATTGTAATTATACATTTAAGTACTGATAAATATTAATTAACTACATGTTCTTAAAATATGGTTAGGGTTAGTATTAGGGTTTGGCTTAGGGTTACTTGCATGTAATTATGCATAATTAAGTGTTATTATAATAGTAAGTACATGTAACGTGTAACAAGGACATCTTAAAATAAAGTGTTACCAAGAATAACATTATGTTTATTCCAAGTCCTGCAGTTATGTTCTGGGGGAAAAATGTTTGCAAAGTGAATCCACTGATATTGTTCTTATGTGATGTTATTATTAGAGGTTCAAGTACATAGCACTAAAACCCTATTGTAAGACTTTCAAAGGTCACCATTCTGACCTAAATGTGATCAGGCAGACCAAACCGTCAGGCATAGAGAACTAAACTTTAAGCGATGGTAATACCCACCCTGTCTACAACATCACCAAGGCTGGCCCCAGTCAGCTTGATGGGGGCGCTACAGTGATCGAAAGTACGAAATTGCTCATAACTTCTAAAGCGCTTTTCACAGACTGAAGTTTCTAATATAATTGGAATCCCTGGGTCAAGACAAACAAAATGCACTTGATGGATTTAATCACCACCTGGGCGAAATTTTCGGCTATTTTGGATTAAACAACAACAACAAAAAATAATAATAATTTGCGAACTGGTCCTAGGTTATTTGCTAAGTTCAATTCAGTTCAATTTGCATTCATTTGAATAGCACTATACACAATACAAATTGTTGCAAAGCAGCCTCACAGAAAATTTGGTACTTTTGTATATTGGTTCAGGGTTGGCGTCATCTGAGGTCCTTGGAGGCTTAACCTCAAGAAAACCACTTCAGTACAGTTCTCTGTACTCTCTAGCTCAATACTTTGGTTAGATATAACAGGGTCGCTTAGAAAATGGGCCTGGCTAAATATACCCAAAAGCCTATAAATCCTAAACTAAAACTTAAAACCTAATGAAACACATACATATGCAGCATATGATTCTGAAGAAGCATGCAAACTTTTATGGAGATTGTGCTATTGGTGGCGCTATAACAGTTATACAGATGGTAAAAAAAAAAAAAAACTACAACAACATCATATTTCTAAATTACCTGTAATTGCCAAAAATGCTCTTTTTAATAATTGATTAAGGTAGATACAGGCTTGCAAATAATACGTAATGTCTTTTTTCGTATTTGCTTAAATGCCTTAAAGCACTTGAACCCCGGTAATCGCTGCTCACAGTTATGTTTATAGTTGTATTTTTAAACTTTATGGTTATGGTTGTCGTTCATTCTTGATGTGAACTAGATGGCTAAATCAAAATTCAAGGAAATGTTTTTTTCCTTTTTTAGCTGTGGTATAAGTAACGTAAAATGCATTAATTTACACATTTCAAAAATTAGACGAAATGGAAAGTGGGACTGACTTCATTTTTTTATTGACTGCCTCTGTGAAGCAGACCACAAACAAGCTTCTGCTTAAAAATCTAATGAAGTTGCTTAACAGACCGAGATGAAGTTGCTTTCTGCCACTTGTGTGATTTTAATGAGGCAGAAGTATGAATAATGAAGAATCATACGTAGTAGTTGTTGCGGTTGTGCCCTGATTCTGTCTGATTCCCACTCTTGAACTCTGAGCAAGAGAGCATGCTGGGATATTAACCACTCAGGAAGACGATGAGCTTATCCCTCTGGACAGAGCCCTTAGGGGCCAACAACACGATTGGTTCTGACAGCGCCCTGGCCCAGTGGGACAGAACTCATGTCCTCCTGTCCTGAAAGAAGAGCAGCGGCTTGACTCTGAAGTCCCAAGATCATGAAGAGTTTGTCTTTTGTCCCTGACTGAACCTGTCAGAAGAATGATTTCTGAACATGTAAAAAGAGCTAGAGCGAAAGATATAAAGCTGAAAAACAATATGTTGGAATGATTACCTTTAGTTTTTTTTCACACCAAAAAATTACCTTTTCCCTTTTCTAAAACTTAGTGTGATATGACATTTACATAATCTAATAGGTATTAAAAAAAAAGAAAGCACCCTTTATAGTGTAAATTGAATTAATTTTGGTATGAGATATGTTAACAAAATATAAGCTTAAAATAACTCTCTTTTAAGATGCACTTAAAAAAGCATTTTATCTTCATAAGGTGGCTGAGGGTTTATAGTCTGTGATTTGTGGTCTCCCCTGTGATGTTTTGCAGATGTTGCTTCTTTTTTATGTGTGGCAGTAAATCTCATCTGCTCTCAAATTTTTATTTTTCAGACCTAGTGGGGTACAGTTTAAGAGGCAGTTTGAGGAATGTCATGTTTCTCTGAGAGACGTCTTTAGTGCTGCCCATTTAAATGTAGGAAGCTGCATCTCCATTTCAGAGCCATGATTCAGATGAGACCTTGAGTGAAGGAGATTTTCTCAATAAATCTTTCTGATCAATTTTCAAATGAACACTGGAAACTTGGTCTTCGCCTAGACACGATTTCAAGGTAACTGTACAGTTTTGGTTGAATTATACTGTCTGTGTATCTTGTATGAGCTATGCCTAGGTTTTTGCAGGTTCTGTTTGAATATATTTTAACGTGATACAAAGCTGAATTTTCAGTAGCTATTTCTCTTGTCTCTAGTGTCACATGATAATTCTAAAATGCTGATTTTCTGCTCAGGAAACATTTATTTTTGTTAATAGTGTTAAAACCTGTTTTACTGCTTGCAATCGACTTGAAAGTAGCAAATCATTGCTGTAATTATTTCTAAAATTTGGCATCACTGCTTTATAAGTAGTGGGATGTAATTACAACTTCTTCTTCTTTTTTTTTTTTGCCATAAAGTCTGAGAGCTGAATTACTACTCTTTTTTTTCGCTCTCTGTTTTCTGTCATGGTGAGTACATTACCTGGGACATTTAAGAGCCCTTAACTCCATTAACTTTAATTGGAGCTTCATGGCTAAATGAGCCAACAGGGGCTAAACAGATAGTAAAGAGAGGTCATCTATATTAAACCCACCTGCTAAAGAGGGATAAGGATTCTCTTAGTTTTAAGTATAGTTAGTATAGTTTGAAATCACATATTACCATACAACTTGTACAATTATTTTTTATTTTTTTATTTTTTACAATATGTGCATAAAGTGCAATTTCTCTAGATGACTTACTAGGCAGTTGAAATAAAATTTCAAACAGTGTCCTGCTGTATAAAATTATATTGAGTTTAAATGGTTTTATTTATTTTTTTCTTCAGTTCTTCTAATTTATACATGCATTTTTATGATCTCATATCTTAATTGAGAAAGTGCATGTACTATTTGAAGGAACGGAATCACACAGTAACACCATTTTAAATGGCCTAATAATAACACAAATGATCAGGACAAAAGATATAGACCTACACTTAATTGCATGTTTATTGCAATTAAATGAAAATAGAAATGTAGTTTACATTTATATTAAATGCAATAAGCTGAACTTTAGACCCACTTAAGTAGGAAATAATCACATCTTTATTTGCAATTTCATGAGTACTTCAGTTGTCTGTGAAATGGTTAAAGTGCACTGCTGAATGAATTGACAAGTGTTTATGGTAAACTTAAATGTACCTAAATGCCATTTCTATTGAGACTTGTCATGTCCTGACATGTGTAATCACATATTTGTAATGAATCTGCAAAGTAGTATATTTTAAATATGCTAAATTAATAAAATATTAACTTTAATAGATTCAGAGGTTTCATATGATGCTACATGCACTTTTACACGTTGTTTGAACTGAAATGTGTGTTTGCAGTGTGTGTACACAACCACCCTAAAATGATAAGTCTGCTATTGTTTCACCACCGGAGCAGATGTAGACAAGAATGACTCCTAAGCGATTGAGGTGTTCTGTTGTTGGATGTAATAATGAACGTAGCAGTCGTCATTTACTCCCAACATTTGAGCCGCTGAAGACAAAGTGGATTACATTGGTTTTTAAAGGGAATGCACCCCTGATCTACATAAACGTGTCTATGTTCACGCGAATCATTCGTGGTCCAGCTTCACCTACAGAAAAAGTGAGTGTAAGGTTTTTTTAATGAATCTTTGCAAATCACCTTTCCTAATAATGAGCTAATTAGCAAGTTTCACGATGAATGTGGTCTCTCTGAGAGCAGCTTGGAAGAGAGGGGCGGGGCCAGCAGAGCTCATTAACATTTAGAGGAATATGTTACAAAACGGCTTGCTCTGAAAGTAGAGCTCATTTGCATTTTAAGGAAAGGTGTTTTTTTTTGTAAGGTTGAGAATGTTTTTTTTAAACTATGTTTGAGAATTTTTTTTAAGACCCTAAAGAATCATATCAACTTGTGGAAAATGGGCATCCGATGACCTCTTTAATAAAATTTGTAATACCAAGTAAAAAAAAAACCTTGGTTAAAATTAGTTAAAAGTATTTTATATTTGCTTGAATATTTTAGTCCACATAAAAATAAAAATGTTTGTTATAAAGCAAGACAAACATTTAAAATATACTTACTTATTTGAATTGAAATAAATCAGACATTGTTACAAAGTACAAAACTTCATCATCAACACTTTAAATACACTTAAGTGGCCTTTAATTTCATTAATATTATCTGAGAGCAGGGCCGTCCTTAGGGGGGTGCAACTGATGCAGTCGCACCGGGCCCCATGGCGAATGGACCGAGGGGACCCCCCCCCCCACTCTGGAAAGCAAATGTGAACGGACAGAGGGGGCCCTGCTCCCCACGGCAGCTAAGGATGGCCCTGTCTGAGAGTAAATTTTTAAAATAAACTTTTAAGATTTGAAGTGAGCTACAATATTTTTATTCAATATAATTAAGA
Source organism: Cyprinus carpio (assembly GCF_018340385.1). Lineage (NCBI taxonomy): Eukaryota > Metazoa > Chordata > Actinopteri > Cypriniformes > Cyprinidae > Cyprinus > Cyprinus carpio. The sequence continues at coordinate 6,041,712 of NC_056591.1, forward strand.
ACACTTCAGTGTTTTTTTCAAGGTATTTACATTCTAAAATCTTGATGTTGATTGGACATATTATGTGTCAAATACCCTACCACATTTGCTAAAATATCCATAAAACCACAGAAAACTACATTAAACTTCCCCTCTATTTCCACTGATAATGAAAAGAACACAGGTTTATAATGAGTTTTTGCTTTTAGAGGAATGTTCATAGAGAATAAAAAAGGAGAATAAAGTAAATGCATGTGTTTTTACTATAATTTTAGGTAGAATATCTGAAAATGGATGAATTAGTCAAAGTAAACAGCTCACTCACTTAGACACCGTTTACACTAGTCCGTTTTCGTTTTAAAATAGGATTTTAGAATGAAAACGATCCTCGTCTACACTGGTGTTTCCGCTGCATTTCAGAAATGATCTCCGTTTACACTACACAACCTTAAAAACGCATGTTATGTGACCATTCATGCAGATACAGCCATAGATATGAATATGTAGATTCCCTATTATTTAGATCGCAGACGCGTCTACGTGCTTGGAGCGATCGAATGGGGTATCTACCTATACATATCTATGGGTACAACAATGCGCATGATGTTATTGTTTACACGGTCGTCAAGGATACTCAGAGTGAATGTGGGCAGCCATGTCATCATTTTCAAAAGTCTCAGTTTTGGTCCGTTTACACTGAAACACAATCCCAGAGTTTTCAAACTAAAACGGGGTCTGCATCGTTTTCAAAAGTTTTCGGTTTCAAGAGTTGAAAACGCTGGAGTAGTGTAAACAACAGGCATAACCGTAGCAAAAGTTATGCATTTTAAAACTAAAATGCACCAGTGTAAACGAGGCCTTAGGCAGCACTGCTTTCAGTCACATCGGAACCAAAATAAACTATGAATGATAATGTGTGAGTAAAAAAAAAATTTGAATTTGGAGCGAGGCTTTGCCTTTTCATTTCAAAAGTCTACCACACACTGCTGCTAGATAATATCGGCTGCCTTCAGCAGACCTCTCTCGTCTCTGCAAGGGGATGAGACTGAATAGATGATTGAAGCTTGAACTGTAATATGAAGGTATCAGTCTGAGGTCCTGCACTCGTGTCTGTAGTCATGGTGAAAGCTCTGAGCATGAGTCTGTCTGGGGCTGAACTGGAGTAATTGGGGCTCATCAGCAGATTGCTGTTGGTAGAGTCTGTTAGGGCAGGAGTGTGATTGAGGACGGACTGGAGCTGTAATACCAGCTAATTAGCGGCTGTGTAAAACAGTTTCTCAAACATCGTCAGCCCTCTACTGCACAGCAATAGAGCTACATTTAACAGGCCCTCCAGACTCTTCATTAGCTCCTCTCACCCTGACAGAGAGATAAAGCAGGGTCATGTCTTGTAAAGCATTGACTTTTCCTCTAAAGATGTCAAGAATTTGAGATTCTACCATCTTCACAGTAGTGTTAGTACAGTCACTGATGTGCTAGAATATATATATATATATATATATATATATATATATATATATATAGTTTAAAAAACACTGGGAAGAATACTTCATGATATCTCAAAACAAGTAAAGTAAAGATAACAGCTGGTTTGACTTTTGTCTAGTTTCAACAATAATGTTGCATAGAACAAGGACGCTTGCTTACATTTACTGTATTCAGCTATTTTTACAATATTAGTGTTTTTACTGTATTTTGATGAGTAGAAATGGACAAAATATAAAGGCACACCAAGCCGACTTCAAAGAACTAGCGGCGACGAAAGCCGACGTTGTTGTCGTCTCGCGTCGGTAGCGTTGGACCAAAAAGCTGCGCTGGAATACACTGCACAGACTGCAGCCCACGGCAAACTAACATGTGCATTCTGCGCATGCGTGAGTGGAACGAGCTGTTCATATCAGCAGCTATTATTAGTATATATTTTTCATTCAAATAGGAGAAACCGAAACAAAGATATACGAGATAAAAGCAGATATATGAAATGCAAAGCAGCGCTTGCTTACCATTTTGAATATCAGTAACATTGATAACTTTAATCATTTTAAGCAGCTCATGTTGTTATGAAAACACTTACGTATTAGAATGATTGGGAAAGATCACGTAACATTTAAACAGCCTTCTGTCTGTACAGCTTTCATTCACATGCTTGTTTTCATCACTTTTGATTTAATTCTCGGGCACAGACTCGTTCGCTGCACTGAACATCCAATCAGAGCTCTCACTCTCGTCGACGGCCCCAACGTCCCCAACGTCCCCAACGCCTATTCAACATGTTGAATTGGGCAAACTGCTGCCGATGTGAGCCAGATGAGAGCTGACGAGTTGAACACACCAAACAAACTAGCTCGACCGTCGCTCGCCGTCGGCCCGACAATGGCAAACGGCCGATCGTCAGCTTGGTGTGTCCCGGGCTTAAACAAAAAAGCAGAAACAAATGGCAAATCAGTAGTTATGCAGCTTATACCAGGGCTGTTCAGTCTTGCTTCTCCTTCTTTCTTTTATTTATATAGCACATTTAAACACAACTTAGAGTTGACCAAAGTGCTTTACATAGTAAAGGTATACAACATGACAGCAGAGCTAGATAATAAACTAATAATTAAAAATAATGATCCCATTAGATAAATAAAAAAACACTTCATTGACTTGCCGCAAATCGATCACGGAGATGAGATTTAAGCATAATTTAAAAATAGGTTAAGAAGAAGTTGTTCGGATGGCAACCGGATGATTGCTCCAGAGTGTAGAACCAACAATTACAAAGGTTTGATCACCACGGTGTTTTAATCTGGACCTAGCAATTGATAAAGTTGCTAAAAATCTGGATCTGAGTGGTCTGACTGATTTGTGTGTTTGCAACAACTCAGTGAGGTAGGGTTGTGCAAGAATATGAAGTGCTTTAAAAACCAGTGTTAAAATTTTGTACTCCACTCTTAAGTTTAACACGTAGCCACTGTAATGTGGTCAGAATAGGAGTGATGTGCTGAAATTTGCGCATGCCAGTCAATAGCCTGGCTGCTGCATTTTGAAGTTGCTCCATGTAGGACTGATTTATTCCATAGTACAGCGAGTTGTAATAGTCTAATCTAGATGTAACGAAAAATGTCCTGCAGAGTTTAGCTCAACCAGACACACTTGCCAGGACGTTTCTAATGATTCTAAAGACCTTGATCAGCTGCCTCAGGTGTGTTTAATTATGGTTAGAGCTACGTTCTGCAGGACTGTGGCCCTCCAAGAACAGTTTTGTACACCCCTGGCTTATGCAGTTTAACAAAATGTTTTTTTTTTTTTTTAGTTGTTGAATATACTGTATATGACTTCCAAATTAGTTCAGTTGCTTCATTGAAAAGCACCAGTTCAGAACATTGTCATTTTCAACATACAGTATGATGCTTTTACTTCTGATGTTGGCCACTGAGTGCCTTTTTTTCTTAAAATGTAAATGTTTGCTACTTTTACTGAATAAGGTTTAGCAGCTGTCAACTGCACACTGTACAGTACTCTCACAATATTGTTTGTAAAGGCCACTTAATATCGCCTCCCTGCAAAAATCCCAAGTGCCCTTCTTCAATTCAACATGTTATGAATGAAATCACTTTCTCTTTGCCAGACCTATTTGTGAATAGTTTTGATTAAAACCCTGCTCCCTTACGGCTTAAAGCCGAGAGCTTTTCAGAAGGACAATCGCCAAAAGTCTGAGAGAGGCATGATTTCTTCAGCTCAAACCACCATGAATCATATTAAATATTACATGAAGGCTGAGTGTCTTCCTGGCAGCCTGAGAGTGGTTCAGTTTCAGTGAATCCTGCTCATCTGAATGCTAGGTACATTGAGACGCTGCCCTGGTTAAACAGTTCTAAACAGAGCTTGAAGAAGTCCAGGCTAATTGCACTGCATATTGTGAGTGAGTAATTAGTGATGGAGTGGTACCAACCCAATGTTTTTTAGTGAATCATTGGGGAATTTGTATGATTTGAGACATACAAAACACAATATTTGAGCTTCTATTTGAGCAGATCGTATAAATAGGTACAAATAAGTTGTCCAAATGCACAAATACATATATATTTGCCACCATTTCACCAAAAATAGTTAGGAATTGCCATGAAAGAGTGTTGGTAATACACACTTTAATTCAAAGTACACTTTAATTAGATTAGTTTAGTCTTAACATGTCGTGTTGCCCCAAGTATCCATTGTAAACACTGTGTTGATTGTTTGGATGTTCATAATCTCATGAGAAATGTAACTAATTTATGTTTTGGCATATTAGTGTGAATTTGTGTCATACAAAACATAACTTCTTTTTTTAAGGAAAAAACTAAACCTAACCATCAGTGGGATATATAAGCAGACCATACAAAAACATAAGAATAAGATTGATTTATTCAAACTCATTTGAATGTGCAGCTAATTAACCAAAATGTATAATAGTTATGAATTTTTATTATAGTGTTTGGTAGAACATGCTTTTATCAAAATTGCACTTTTATTATTGTTCACAAACTAATGTGGAGTGCCTTGATCAAGTTTGATAAATACGTTTGGTAAATAATGGCATTTCATTTAAATTTAAATTAATTAATTTAAATACTCTCCTCCCATAAACTTTGCATGCAAAAGGGAAGCTCCTACGAACACATATGCAATATCAACCGCAAAAATAACTGTGCCCATGCCTTTTCATTGTTTATTTTCCAGTGCGTGTCTTTAGTAAATTCCGACTTTTGCTTTTAATGCCAAGAGAAGGTTTGCACTGGTGCAGACTGTTATTAAATCCAGCCCTAGAGACACCTTATTTTTCAACATTTTGCTGTTTAATTTCTAGCAAAGTAACTATATCATGATTAATACAAGATTTTGGTCATACTGCCCACCCCTCCAGGCATTGCACAAGCCAAGCATCAGTAATTATGGGCCTAAGCTTTTAGCCACTGCACATCATTCCCTGTTGAGCACAGGCATTGAATACAAGTATTGGGGCTTGAATATATAGGCTTGGCCACTGACTATAAGATTTCTAAAACAAACCAAGAACAGGAGGCAGATAATTCATAAACAGTGGTCTTCAAGAAGGTTCTCCGGGGTGCCTGGCAGCCCGCATGGAGTCACCCACAGAGCACATTATATCAAAATTCACAACTGAATCCTTGTTTTCCATTTATTTCTTTTGTCATAATACTTGCATATAATTCTCAATAAGTGTCTGAAGAGTTCAGATGCAAAACCCTCTAAAAGCCATCCGAAAATTTCCTTTAAAATTAGCATTTTTATTCGGCTGCTGTGTTTATGTTCAGTAAATTTACTTTAATGTCATTGAATAGTTTCTTCTCATTGCCATTAAAGTGAAATAACTCAACATAAACACAGGAGCTTGATAAAAATGCTAATTTCAGAAGAAAATTTCAGATGGCTTTTAGAGGGTTTTGCATCTGAACTCTTCGTCTCTTAATATTTCATATACATTTGACTTATTTTGCATTTTTTCTGTCTGGCTTGTCATAAGCAACTCAGAAACCCTTATAACTAATGAAAGGGATGCTTTAATTTCTTAAATATGGAGTAACAAGGTTGTATGTAATTACTTGCCTATGTCCCTGTTCTCAGTCATATAAAACAGTTATGTCACATTATGACAAATAATTACAGTGTTCAACTGGACAGCCGTCTCGTTCAGCTTTTGTCCAGCTGCAGAAAATGTCATGCTTTCCATGATTATTAAAAGTCATCTTGGAAAGAATCAGTTATTGTTCGTCATTATAAACTGTTTTTGTTCAGTGTTTTTGACTTCTTCTCATTCTGTTGCTTTAGTTAAGCAGAACCAAGTCATTTCATGGTTTGTATCATTTGGTTTGACTGTCCCTTGTGAAAAAAAAGTACAGCATACTTGAGCATACTTTTAAAAAAAAGAGTTCTAATAAATTATGTACTGTAAGAGAATATACAGTAAGTGCAAGCTGAATGTTTTGGAAACTTAATAGCATGCTAAGTTTAATTTATAATAAATGCAAATAGCTGAACTTTAGAGTGTTTTTTTGAACCACTGTAAGGAGGATTTAAGTACATCTTTATATGTAATTTCATAATTACATCGATTGTCTTTGAGTGTACTGCCAATGTACTGACAAGCATTTATGGTAAACTAAAATATACTTTGCTGTCATTTTTTTGAGGACATTTGTGTGTCATGTATTTAATTATTATTATTATTATTTTGTAATTACGCATTTGTTATCATGCAATGTAGTACATTTAAAAAATATTACATTTATATATAATAACACAAATAAAATTATAATGTGCTTTAATATAGTACTTAACACATACAGTACAGACCCCCCCCCCATCAACCCCCCCCACTCCAAAAAAAAATCTATTTATAATTTATAATCCTGAGAGGTGATAAAAATTATATCAATGAGGCAGAATATCAAGATATTATTCCTTGGATGGGTGGTAGTGTGGTATTCATGTCTAAAGGGCTGCTATAGCACAATGATCTTCTTTTACAATCCATTTCCTCTTTCAAGTGAACTTAAGTTTATATGTTTAGAGGTATAATACAATATAGAGAAATATAATATAGAGAAATAATAACAGTTTAATGACTCATGTCTGAAGGCAAGTCTATCACCCCCTTGAGTAGCCTACTAAAGTTTGTTTGCACACATTGAGCTTGTCTATTATTAAGTACGGTTGTGTAAGGTATGATTCTGGCCTCAGACTTCATCCCTCAGGTGCTGGGTTTGTAATGTATGGTATGATGTTTTTGGCCTCAGCAAAAGCACCACTTGGTGTCTGTCATTTTTATAACCTTATAAAACATGGCGGACACAGGGGAGTCGATCTCATTTTCTCTCAGCAGTGTGACACAGTGAGAGCTGAGTGTGACAGGAAAAGCTGTCTGAACAACTTTAAGCTGACAGATTTAGATAAAAACATGCTATTTTCAGAATATTTAATTCATTCTCTTCGTATTGGCTTGCAGGGGGTGGGGGCACAACAGGTGTCTTGCTGGTTGGTTTAAGCTAGTCTAAAACTGGAGTTGACCTGGTTTAGCACAGATTATTTATTTATTTAATGAATAACATACACATAACACACATGTATAATTTCCACTCTATCTGAACCTATTAAAGGTAAGGCAAGTTTATTTATATAGCACATTTCATACACAATGGTAATTCAAAGTGCTTTACATAAAAGAAAAGAAAATAATAATAAAATCACAACAATAAAACAAGAAATTTAAAAGCTTTCAAAAAAAATGTAAAAATTGATTCAAAAGGTTTAAAATGATTTTAAAACAGTTAAGAATAGAAAATCATTATACATAAAATGTTGTGAATTCAGTTTGGGTGTAATAAGTTTGTAATTTAGTAAGTGCTCATTTAATAAGATGAGTTTTGAGTCTGGATTTAAATGTGACTAATGTTTTAGCACATCTGACCTCTTATGGAAGCTGGTTCCAACTGGGGACGACATAATAGCTAAAAGCGGACTCCCCTTGTTTTGTGTGAACCCTTGGTATTTCTAACTGACTCGATCCTAATGATCTGAGTGGTCTGTTAGGTTTATATTCAGTGAGCATATCTGCAATGTATTCAGGTCCTAGGCCACTGAGTAATTTATAAATCAGTAAAAGTACTTTAAAATCAATCCTAAATGTAACTGGAAGCCAGTGTAAGGACCTGAGGACTGGTGTGATGTGCTCAGATTTTTCTGGTTCTAGCCAGAATCCTGGCAGCAGCGTTCTGGATGAGCTGCAGGTGTCTAATGGTCTTTTTGGGAAGGCCGGTGAGGAAACCATTACAATAGTCCACCCTGCTGGTGATAAAGGCATGAACAAGTTTCTTCAAGTCTTGACTGAAAACAAAACATCTAATTCTTGCAATGTTTTTTAGATGATAGTATGCTGATTTAGTTACTGCTTTGACATGACTACTGAAACTAAGGTCTGTCTCCAGAATCACACCAAGATTCCTGACTTGATTTTTAGTTGTTAGGCCCCTAGAGTCAAGGTATGCATTCACCTTGAGAACTTCATCTTTGTTTCCAAATGCAATGACTTTTTCCTTGTTTAACTGAAGGAAGTTCTGGCACATCAGTGCATTGGCAGAGTGGGTCAATGGGGCTGTAGTCATTTGGCGATAAGGCTACGTAAATCTGGATATCATCAGCATAGCTGTGATAGTCAATTTGGTTCTTTCTCGTTATTTGACTTAGCGGGAGCATATACAGGCTAAACAAGAGCGGTGCAACAATTGAGCCTTGTGGGACTCCACATGTCATGGACGTTCACTTAGACTTATGCTCTCCTATACTCACATAATAACCTCCCCCTTCTAAGTATGACTTGAACCATTTGATTACCATCCCAGAAAGCCCGACCCTGTTTTCCAGTCTCTCTAGTAGTATGTGATGATCGACATTGTCAAACGCAGCACTGAGATCTAGGAGTACCAGCACTGATATTTTGCCAGAATCAGAATTTAAGCAAATGTAATTTAATATCTTAACGAGCGCTGTCTCTGTGCTGTGATGTGGTCGGAAACCAGATTGGGAATTGTCCAGGTATCCATTTGAGTTTAAGTATTTGATCAGCTGATTAAGAACTACCTTTTCAATAATGTATATATAAGGAAGATTTGATATTGGTCTATAGTTGCTCTGTATTGTGTTATCAAGATTGCTATTTTTCAGAAGGGGTTTAACAACTGCTGTTTTCAAGGAGTTTGGAAAAGTCCCAGAAAGAAGTGAGGTGTTCACCACTTCTAAGAGATCTGCTCCTAAACAGTCAAGCACCCTTTTGGAAAAATATGTGGAAAGTGTGTCAAGATAGCAAGCTGACGATTTGACTGTTTCTTCCAAAATTTTGCTATCAATTTCTATTTCTTCAAAAGCAGACATAGTATCTTCTTTTTGATATTGCGGTCGGATCTGTCTGATCTCTGCATAACTTGGGCATGTGCTAATTGCCTTCCTGATATTATTGATCTTCTAAGAAAAGAAGGAAGCAAACTCACTGCATTTGGGGCAAATCTGATTTGGGGGGTTTGTCAGTTTCAAAAAAACAGTAACAAAAAGAGTGCGAGTGTTGTTTAAGTTACTGTTTATAATGTTTGATAAGAAAGTCTGTCTAGCTGTGGCTAGTTTCACATTAAAAGCACGAAGGCTGTCTTTATAGATGCTATAGTGAATTTCAAGTTTTGTCTTCCACTACAGTCTTTTCATACTCTGAACTGCTGTTGAATTAAAAATGAACCTATTGAAAAAATATATATTTTTTTATATTTTTATATTATTATTTCCTCCCCCACATACATTAAAGTGCAATTCAATCAAACAATGATTGGAATACACCTCTTCTGTGATAAGCATGTTTTTGATTTCTATATTAAAATTAATTTAAACATTTATTTGTATCATAATGAAAAAAATAATCAAGTTTTTAGATATTATTTATCTTGTTATTTGTTTGATTTCCTAGAATTATGTTTTTTTTTTTAAATGCTTCATTTTGTTAATATTTGAAAATAATAATAATAATAATGTGGTGTGACCAACAAAATTCATGTTGTGCATTCATTACATTTATTATTTTTTTTGTATTTATTTATTTGTGATCAAAACCTACATTAAACCAAATACAAAGAACACAACTTGCCACATTATGTATTTCTTTTTAATATATATATTTCATACCCTGAACAATGTAATATTATATGTAGTATAATTTCTTTTTTTTTTTTTTTTTACATATGTATATAAATATATAAATTATGTTTGTGGCATTTAGTGTAAAATTATCTGTTGAAAATATGTTTATTGTTGACACTGTAATTGAGATCCTTATTTTGTTGCAAATGAATACTGTTAGAATTATAATCATCTATTAATTACATTTGAAATTTCACCCTTTTAATAGCTTCAATTTAGTTACTTTGTGTTAATAACTTTTAGTGTAGCTAACTATAATTTCAAATAAGTATCTTGACTGTATCTGAATTATTTTAAATTAACTTATGAGTAGCTTTCTAACACTGTTTTGTAGCATACAAGTTTTGCCTTTTAATTGAAACAAGCATTGAATAAAACAGATCTAAACATGTTATAGCTTACATATTTGAGACTTGCGGCTGTTAAGATTTATTCCTAGCAAGTACTTTTAAACGCTCGTATTAGCACTACCCTCAGTCGCCAGCTGTTTCACAGCTTGGTGCTCAAACTAAATTCCGCCTCACTCATTTATGTCTATTTATTGCTTAAATTGTTATTGTTTTCCTCTCTGTGTCTAATGTAAACAATCAGGCTTCACATCACATTTCAATATTGCCTCCATTATCTCTTCTCATCTTATCTCAGACGCTCCATGTATTTTCTTCGGTTACCATGGTGATCCGTTCTTCGTAAGGTTGTCATCACAACGCTTGTTGGTATTCCACCTGTGGTTCTATTCCTGACTAATGACTGCCCACCCTGATGGAGCCGCACACAATTATACACCTCGAGCCCAGCACTCCGAATTGAGAATTGAGAGCAGATGACTGTGTCACTGAGAAGACTGTGAGAGACTTCTGAGGTCTGTGCTGATTGGAAAAGTTATGTACAAGAACAAATGAGATCTGACTCTCTGTGTATTTAAGGTATAAATGCATAAATAATACATAAATAAAGTGATTGTATAAAATATCCCTATACATTCTGCATGACCGGCAGGATATTGTACTACATTACATATGTGCTGCATATCAAATCTGGTTAATCTCATCTTCTGCTCCATCTTTTCATAACATTAAATATTCAAAATGTTTTTTGTTTTTTTTCTTTTCCTGCTCTTGTCGACATGTCAGAGGTCTAACCTTCTCAAATGATCGTATCGATTGAACTGTTCCCTGGAAACTCATTTTGAAATTTCTTTTCCGACCAGAGAGAAGCTTTCAGATCTCTGCTCACGGCTGAAATAAATAAAGACCTCAAGCACAGAGGCTCAGTGTCTCTCCAGATTATTATAAAGTGCTGCTAAATGTCCTGCTGACAGAAACAAGTTTTGGTTGGTCAAAAATGCAACAATTCCCATTATAAAAAAACAGGTCACACACAAACAACCTTTTGTGACAATAAGCCCCACTAGCAGGAATATACTGTCACACTATAAGGGGTAAGTTGTCACAATGAAACCTAAAAAAAAATATCTAAATATCTAAGTTAATTTTGCTTCTCAAGTAGATCTTGATTTAAGAATCTTTAGATATTTGTACTGGAAAACAAGACAAAAATACTGAAGAAATTACTGAAAAATAAATTATTATCATGATAATGAATTATTATGGTATACTTTAAGTCATTACTTCAGCCAATGCTTACTTTGAATTTCTCTTCTGATTTGATTTTATGGCTTTCTCCCATAGGCTTATTAATTAGTGTACTGTTTAGAAAATCATACACAAATTGTTTTGCCCACCATGGCTGTAAGTGAACCCATAGGAAAACCTGAAGGTTATAATTATATATTATTTTATTAATAGGCCAGGGAAATGGAACTCACTTGTACAGTACCTTGTCACAGCGAGGTAATGAAAAGAGAATATTTTTGACTTATTTAAGCTTAATAAACCTGAGAGACTGTATGCTATAGTATTTTACATTGCCTTATGAGTGCGCTCATGCACAACATTAAGCGGAGAGACTAAAACCTTGTGAGGGTGATAACGTTCCAGTTCACGGGTCACACCAATCTATAGCATTAACCACCACAATCTGCTCCTGGAACTGCTGTTACAAACAAACTGAGGCAGCTACGACTTTAAAATGTGGTTTTCTGAGATGTTGTCACAGTTAGTCAAGAGAGATGCAGACAGTTTTCTTCCATTAGCACTCTGGGCCTTTTGATTCTACAGGGAAAGAGGGTAGACTTAGAGTTTATCAAAGTTTTGTGCAGTATTTGTAAATTCTTTACATTTTATGCTCCACTAGCGTAACTAAAATGATTTGTTAAAAAAAGGACAATTTTGAAACAAGTTTCCCAAACATGCCCCTATTTTCCATTGGTCAGATGCACATGTAGCCCCGCCCCTAATTCAAACCATTGGTTGAGCCAGAGGTTGACATGTTGAGCCACTCAAACATTTTTACATTGCATTTTTGTGAAATCAACTTATATGAATGGCAAATATAAATTCTCTGTAGAGGCAAGATAATGTAATTATCAAAATCATTGACAAAAATATATGCACAGCAGTTTTAATTGCATATGAATCTCAGCTCAAAATTACATGCTTTGAAACGTATTATGTACAGTGCTATTGTTTCCTCACAAATTAGTATCATCAGGATGTTCAGTGAGGCTATGATGTGAAAATATTCATTATCTCCACATGCTTGTTAAATGTGTGTACGTTGCTATGTAATTTCAATCCATTTTGGAAGAGGTCCCATGGTGCTTTGAGGTTTGATGTTTGTTCTTTGGATTTGCTTATGTTTCCATCTGATTAACAAATAATTGTACCATTTCTGTGTATCTGTAAATGTTAAGGGCTCAACTGACTCATTTTTCAGTTTTTTCATTTTTCATATCAGTTGTTTAAGTGGTGTACAATAGTTATCTAAAGCTGCTTGAATACTTCCTGGCAGCTACGTGTTATGTGTACGTCTCTGCTTTTTGTTTTCTTGTCTTTTTGTCAACAATTATCATTCTAACATTTTCATCTCTTTGTTTTCTGCCAGTTTATTAACTGACACTTTTTATTAGGGTTAAGGGGCTTAAATGGCTGCTTAATGCACTTATACCAAGAAACAGCCCTGCTTCTTAGCATCACTGTTCCACATGCTGTAATAATGTAGCTGAGCAGAGATATTTCATAGATAACAGACAGTTGAGTCCAGATACATGATAATGCATCACCTTGCTTAAATATGCACGTTTAATAGGAGATGCTCCCCGAAAACACTCCATTAATCCAGGTTTGGGTTACAGTTGAACCGGCCGAGCTTTGTCGCGCTGCTTAAACTCACTGTAATCAATCTTCGGAAGGCTCTGTGGCGTAGATTAATGCAGGACTCACTAGAGCTCTACGGTAAAAGCATCTGTGTAAATCAAAACCATGGCTGATATCCTGAGCCCCACACACTCTCCCAGTCAAACACACCATGCATTTTCTGTCAATAGCACATCTAAACCGGGTGGTACCCTGATGTTGAGCTGCTACTCTTAAAGCTTCCACTTTATCATATACTTGTTTATTACATTATTATTATTATTAGTAGTAGTAGTAGTAGTAGAAGTAGTAGTAGTAGTAGTAGTAGTAGTAGTAGAAGTAGTAGTAGTATTTATTTTTAATACACAGTTCATTTAGCTTATCATCAATTTGAATTGATAATTTGAATTTACTTCTTAACTATTTTATTTTATAATTTATATATATTGTTGTTATTTTATTTTATTTTCCAAAAAAAAAAAAAAAAAATGTAGGAGGGACAATGAAGCATTTTTATTAGTTAAAAGCTTAAATGTATTATTTGGGGGTACATTTTTATTATTTTATTTATAAAAATTTGGACCACGAAATGTCTCAATTACTTATAGTAACCCTTGTTCCCTGAAGGAGGGAACGAAGACGTCATATCGGTGACCGTCGAATTGGGATATCGCTTCGATAGACCAATCTACTTTGAGTGTTAACTAAACAAGCCAATGCACATTGGCATGCAATTATTGCATCCAGCTGCCGCTGATCACTGCGTGAGTATAATAAGGCAGCAGGTGCAATGCATACCAGGTGATTGTAACCCTCTTGGGTAGGCAGAAGTCTGCCGGGGAAACACAGGCTCTAAGGCTATACCATGGACTATACACATACTGTATAGGTACCGCTTAGGTCTCAATATGGAACCCAGCCTTCCACAGTTCTCACGGATTCATCTTGAAGGCCCAGCACCGGACATTCCACTGTGTCCGGCTGCCGAAGGTGATGTATGATCTCAACAGTGTCTACAGTATGGACACAATGGAGTAGTTTTAGCAAGCCGACACTAACCAGGGCCTCTCAGTACCACTACCACTTTGAGGTGAGAACACAGGAGGATACTGGCTCTACACGAAGGCTATAGAATCTAGCGAACGTGTTGGAGGTTGCCCAGCCCGCAGCTGTACAAATATCTGTCAGCGAGGCTGCAACACTTCTAGTTGAGTGATAGTCCAGTGGGCCATCCTCTCCTTAGAGATGGCATTCCCCTTTTTCCGGCCTCTGTAACAAACAAAGAGCTCGTCTGAGGTCCTGAAGCTTTGTGTTCGGTCTACGTAGCATCTTAATGCTCGGACGGGACAGTGGCTGGGTCTGCCTCCTGCGGGGGCAATGCTTTCAGGTTCACCACTTCGTCTTTGTAGGGTGTAGTGAGAACCTTGGGCACGTAGCCGGGCCAGGGCCTCAGGATTACCTAGGAGTCAGCTGGCCCAAACTCTAGGCTCGAATCGTCGAACAAAAATGCATGCAGGTACCCTACCCTCTTGATGGAGGCAGTGCAAGCAGGAGCAGAGTTTTCAATGAAAGACACTTTAGCTCAACTGAATGCAAAGGCTCGAATGGGCCCTGCTGTAGTGATTTTAGCACTAGAGACAGGTCACAGGAGGGTATAGAGGGGGGACGGGAAGGATTTAACCTCCTGACCCCTTTAAGGAACCCGATGATGAGGTCATGCTAACCTAAAGACTTCCCATTCACGGGGTCATGGTATGCAGCAATAGCAGCAACCTTAAATTTTAAGGGAGGAAGGAGACAGCCTTCGCTCCTGCCCTTGCTGAAGAAAGGAAAGCACGACCGCAATCGGGCATCTCGACGAACAGGTTCCACTTCAAGGCTTAAGCGTGTCTCATAGACAGTGCTCTTGCCGAAGTGATGGTGTTTGATAGGTCACCTAGAACCTCTGCGTTCGACCAGGGACCAGACATGGAGTTTCCAAAGGTCTGGACATGAGTGCCAAACGGTGCCCCGTCTCTGAGTCAGTAGATCCTTTCTCAGAGGAATCAGTCAAGAAGGGGCTGTCGCGAGGAGCACTAGTTCGGGGAACCAGGTCCGAGTGGGCCAATATGGTGCCACTAGCTCCTCGTCTTCCCAGACTTTGCACAGTGTCTGTGTGAGAAGGCTCACTGGGGGAAATGAATATTTGCGTAGAACCCACAGCCATCTGTGTGCCAGTGTGTCCGTGCAGAGTGTTCAGGTTTGCCGGGGGCCTGGACAGGCGGGGAGGCCCGCCCACGCCCAGCTCCACGACGCTGCTTTGCTGGAGTCTGCTGAGGATGTGGCACGGGAACGGGGGTGGATGCGGGGGCCTGCCCTCAGTGACGAGCAGGCTGGGGTGCTGCAGCCGGCGGACGGGTGGAGGCACCAGCTGCCCATCAGGACAGGATGTGTCAGATCACCTCAGTCTGCTTCTTGGTAGCCGACAACTGCTGGGCAAAGCTCTCAACTGTGTAGCTGAAGAGGCTGGTCTGGGACACAGGGGCATTGAGAGCCCTACCCTCTCAGTGGCCCGGGAAAGCATAGCTGTCATCTCCAGATCCGATTCAGGCTTTGCCACCATCCCGGAGGGCAGCAGCATGGCCGAATCTTCATCGGAGAGCTCTTCCTCTGATGCTGAGATCGACATCTGGTCGGGGGAAGTCCACTGGATACCGCTGGTATGCTCTTTGAAGAGGGCCCAGCGCATTCTGTGGGTTGCTCCACTGGATCATAGGTGCAAAAGGAGTGATGGTCCCCCGAGGGTTGGTTCCCTGAGGGGTTTGCCACCACTGTAACCCTCAAACCGCCCCTGGAGGTAGCGGAGCCTGGTTCGCAGCTCCGAGATGGTCATCTTCCCGCAGTGGGAACATGAATCATCCAAAAAGGCCACCTCAGTGTGCTTGATGACCAGACATACGAGGCAGCGATCATGGCCATCACCCGGTGCTAGGTAACGACCGCACCCAGAAACGCATGGGTGAAACGCCATCCTTATAAGGATGATCTGTCTTACAAAGATGCACCCGTGGAGCTCTTTTAGAGAAAATTGCTCTTTAGGAAATGCTCTTTTAGTTCTGAGGCGCACAGGGGAGATGGCCACTTGCAGCACGACGGGGGATAGTGCAGCCTGAAATGCGCAATCCACTAGACTCTGGAACAACCACCGCTGAAGCGCTGTGTTTTGCCAACACACGAAGCTTCCGAGAGCATGCTGAACTCATAGTTCTCAATCTAGACACAGTAGAGCAGAACGATGTTGCAGCTCTGCTCCAAAGCTGCCTTATAATACTCATGCTGTGATCAGCGGCAGCTGGATGCAATAATTGCATGCCAATGTAAAAATTTAAATGTAAAATGTAAATTTAGTTGAATGAAGTTACCTTTTGTCAAGAATAATATTTCACAATATTACTGTATAGTTGATAAAATACTGTAAATGCAGCTTTGGTGAGCTGGTGAGTAATCTATCTATCTCTTTTTGGTGAGTCTATCTATCTATCTATCTATCTATCTATCTATCTGTCTGTCTGTCTGTCTGTCTGTCTGTCTGTCTATCTATCTTATTTGTTACAGTGTACTGGCTGTAAATGAAGTTACACTGTTACACTTAGTTTGCTGTGTATCTTTAGTTTAAGTGTAGTATTCAGCCTCTCTGCTCAAGAGCTGAGTTCCAGTCAGGTCAGCAAAAGCTGCTGTGTGTATCAGGTCTGATAAACACTTGAGTCTGGGATAAGTCAATGTACAGCAGTCTTCCAGAGTCAAAGTGTGCAGACCTCTCGACAAGTGCACTGCTGACTCGCTCTATTCACTGAGCTGCCAGAGCGGAACACTGAGAGAGTATTGCCACATGTACACAATGCAGAAAGAGGAACACTTCACAACACTTCTCTTTGTTACACTCTATAGCAGTGGTTCTCAACCACATTCCTGGAGGACCCCCAGCACTGCACATTTTGCATGTCTCCTTTGTCTGACACACCCATTTCAAGTCTGTGAATATCTACTAATGAGAAGGTGACCTGAATCAGGAAAGTCGATGAGAACCACTGCTCTAGAGTATTTCCTTTAGTATTAATCGATTTTTTCGATTATGTTAGTTTATTATAATAGTTGTCAACTAATTTAGTAATCGATTCGTTGCTAAATAATTTTTATTTGCCGTAAGCGGCTCATTTCGTGCATATTTTAAATCTGCGGTGACCAAAGTGTGGCAGTAATGAGCCACCGGAGGTTTTACTCAGCCAGTACAGCAGGAGAAGCAGCGAATAGCCAATAGCTGGCCTCGTTTTATGTCACGTGCTTCCCGCACAGCGTCTCAGCAGCATTCAGCGTGATGGGTGAGGCAGGCGGCAGTGGAGTAAGCTCGAGAAAGAAAAAGAAAAAAGCGGAAGATAAAACTAATCGGACGAAGTCATCCAAAGTGTGGGAGCACTTTACTTTGAGCCTTCAAAAAAGAAGAGTAACCTGTAAACTGCGGCTGTTTTCTGCGGCAGGAAACATATCCTCTAAAAGGAGAGCAAGCCTAAGCCCTGAACATTTGGACATGTTGACCTTTTTGCACTGCAATGCAAAGTTTTTCTCAAATAATGAGTGAATAGTGTTCTGCCTCATTTCCCACAGGTAGTCGAATTCCTGTCAGTTCAGGCATAAGCTGTTTTGTTTAACATTTTATCGCTTTATTACATTTTTGAATTTTGCACTGTTAAAAGGACCACTACATATTTAAATCACAGTGTGCAAAGACTTTTATTTGTGCAGATTCTGCAGTACAATGTTGTTTGCAAATGTTTAGTCGTAAAAGCTGATAACATTGCTTTTTAACAATTAACATTTAAAGCTTTGTCGTTTACCAGTTCATAATTCAGTCTTGCAGCC
Organism: Cyprinus carpio; assembly: GCF_018340385.1. Taxonomy (NCBI): domain Eukaryota; kingdom Metazoa; phylum Chordata; class Actinopteri; order Cypriniformes; family Cyprinidae; genus Cyprinus; species Cyprinus carpio. Next base: position 6,059,564 of record NC_056591.1, read on the forward strand.
TAATTATGACTGATTGAGAGAGGTTAATGTTTAAATGTATTTGAAATGCACTTTTTTTCTAAGCATTCACTGCTCTTTTTCACACAGCAGGTTTTTTGTGTGTCCAATTTTTTTTCTGGACAACCTTCTGATGGGATTTTACTTTACATTTTACTTTAAAATGTGAGTTCCATTCAGGTTTCATGCCATTGGCACTTTATTCAAAGGATTTTTTACAATTTCACAGCATAAGCTATAAAGCTGTTTCCCAGGTATAAGCTGTGTGTTTACAGGAAAAAAAAATAATAAAATGCAATTTACTGCAATTTTATTCTGTTTTATTCTTATTCTTAATGAAAATATGTTCTGAAAGATTCCTTAATAAGCTTTGTTCGGGATGTTAAAATACTTTAGGAGCCCTAAGGACTGCCGTGGTGAAAATATTACTTGAAACCTCCTTGTGAAATTTGCTAGAGTATGTATGGGTGAGTGTTTTGATTGCAGAAGAGTTTGACAAAGGATAACCAACACATAATAAAACACAACTCCAGGTATGTTTTTGATGAGGATATGACAATGCAAAATGGTTAAAATCTCTAAAAAGTCTATGTTGAATGATAAAGACCCTTTGTTAATAATTTACTTGGGGAAAAAATGGGCAAAACTAAAATATAAGTACATAAACCGATTCATCGATTAATCGTAAAAAGAATCGACCGATTAATCGATTAGCAAAATAATCGTTAGTTGCAGCCCTACTCTAGAGTACCTCTGTCTCTTACAGGCATAGTTCACTAAAGAGTGCTCATCATGACAGAGTAGCACATATATATGAGTGCTTTTTTTTCCATAGAGCAGGTGCTTAATAATACATTTATAAGCACTTGTGCCAGTGAGGAAAAATATATCTAGCCCAAACTGAATGTGCACAAACTACTAATGAAGATGTAATACAGGGTCATTTATTAATGGTTACAATTTAATTTAATTTAATTTAATTTAATTTAATTTAATTTAATTTAATTTAATTTAATTTAATTTAATTTAATTTAATTTAACAATGAAGCATTTAGCTGAACTTTAGCTTATGTAGTTTTGTTAAGTTAAATTTTATTAGTTAAAAGCTTAAGTTAAATTTAGAGTAAGATGGGGTAAGCTGACCCCACACCTTGATTTTTTTTCTCTCTTGACCATAGATGCCACAAAATCTAATCTTAACACTTTTGGCTACACTATTTTTTATTTTGTCATTTCATCTGAATTTCAACATTTGCAAGATTTAGTATGTCGACTCAGTTTGTTGTTAAGATCTAATTTTGTGTCTCTTGAAAATATTGATCTCTGACATTGTATTTTGTTTAATGTAATTTGTGTGTGTGTGTGTGTGTGTGTGTGTTTGATAATGAGCAATTTATGGACACATTAATGCTTTTAGATTTATTGAGTAAAAACTATACTTTATTATGCTTTTTATTTTGAAGTAAAAACGATAAAATAAGAGCCTTAGACTAAGACGACCAATCAGAATTGGCACCGAAGGACCCAAACGGCATGTTGTCACTTGTGTTATCATTTTTTTATTTATTACTTATTGTAATTAATTGGGTTATTATTTAATATTTCCATTTTTAAATGCACATTTTAGATATCATATATATATATATAAGTCATATAATAAGTCATATAATAATCATATAACCTTTCAGATGAATCTCTTAATTTTGTCTGTCACTGGTTATTTAATTATTCAACTAAACTGTTAAAATAAAATTGGGTCCCACTTTATATTAAGTGGCCTTAACTACTATGTACTTGCATCAAAAAATAAGTACAATGTACTTATTGTGTTCATACTGTATTGCAAAACACTTTTGCTGCTATTGAGGTGGAATATGGGTAAGGTTAGGGACAGGGTTTGGTGGTATGGGTAGGTTTAAGGGTGGGTTAAGGTGTAAGGGATGGGTCAACAGTGTAAATTATAAATGTAATTACAGAAATTAATTATAGATGTAATTAAATGCAGGTATTTTTAAAATATAAGTACAATGTAAAAACATGTATGTACACAATAAGTACATTGTACCAAATGATTAATTAAAATGTAAGTACATAGTAGTTAAGGCCACTTAATATAAAGTGAATTAGAAAAGTTGATTCAGTATTTAACAATAATGACACTGAAAAGAAATTACAAAAAGTAATACAAATTATATCAAAAGTCATTTATACATTCTGTTAAAGTTATCTTTTTAAAGTTTATTTTACTTCGTTTATATATATATATATATATATATATATATATATATATATATATATATATATATATATATATATATATATATATATATATATATATATATGCATGCTTTTTCCATATAGCAGGTGCTCCATAATACATTTACAAGCACTTGGGCCAGTGAGGGAAAATATATCTAACACACTCTAAATGTCCTTCCTGTGCATAAACTACTAATGGAGATGTAATAGAGGGTAATTGAACAGTCATACCCATAGATGTGGTTTTCTGCAGAAACCAGACAGGTGAAGTTGATGACCGCAAGTAAAACAAGATGAAAATTTTGCTAAAAAATTTGGCTTCATGTAGAGAGCTGAAATTTTATTTATGCATATTATGTTATATTTATACAGTTGCGAGGGCTTTATCCATGCCACCTTATAAATGGTGATCTGTTCCTCAGGGGAAGGAGTTTAATTTTAAACATATTTAAACTCATATCTTTTACCTGTAGTTTATTGTAAGACTGCTCAGCAGAGCAGAAAATCAGTGGTAATTTAACCCCCCTGCTATATTTAAGAGCACAATTATTTACATTGCATTAAATGAAAACGAGAGAGAAAAAAAATCTATACATTTTCCATTTTCATTACATGAGGCGCATTTAAATCTTTGATCCCACAGAAAGATGTCAACAGCAATGTCACAGTCAGTTAATTCAGAAATGGAAATAATATGATCACATAACACAGCTTTGTAAATGCCCTCGAGTAGCCACAATGGATTCTTCTGTCCAAATAGCAGATTGTACTCACGTTCAGCAGTTTCATGCAAAAAGTCATATTTCCCAAATGAATCTGTGATTATATTTAGAATAGATTACTAATGCACTATAAAATGTTTTATAGAATATAACACAGCATACACAGCATTAAAGTATGGTACATTTTCACATGGTTGCAGTTATGTTGGAATTATGTTTGTTGTTCTTTTTTTTTATACAGTTTTTTTCAGGAGCCAGATCCAATGGGCAATTTCCATGAGTAACATATATCAAACATTACCTTTTAGTTTCTTATTTTTGTTCAAATTATCTGTCAATTTTCCATATGGTATTATGTAGAAATAAACATTCAAATATGGACATTATTGTTCATATATTATTGTTCATATATTGTTCAGTTTGGGGTCAGTAAGATTTTCTTTTTTTCTTAATTTATGCTTTTATTCAGCAAGGATGCATTAAATTATTCAAAAGTGACAGTAAACACTTTTAGATGCTTACAAAGAATAAAAAAAGCTGTTCTTTTGAACCTTATTCAAATATGTATGTGTGTGTATATATATATATATATATATATATATATATATATATATATATATATATATATATATATATATATATATATATTATATATATATATATATATATTATATATAGATGCTTATATAGTTTTTTAAAGGTTGTTATTTTTGATTTTATTCAGATTTGTATTTGAACGATATACCATGTTTACTAAAAATTGATCCAACTGCCAGCATGTACAATGAAAACAAAGTGGGTCCCAAAATGGATCCTTGTGGGATTCCACATGTAAGAGAGGCCGATGATGATGAAAATTTAACCAGGGTAACTGAAAAGCTTCTATTGGTTAGATAGGACTTAAACCAGTTTAAAACAGTACCACGAATCTCTCACCTGTTCAAGTTGAGCAATAAGAATTTCATGGTCTATGGTGTCAAAAGCTGCACTAAGGTCAATTAACACTAAAACTGCAGTATCACCAGAGTCCACTGCTAACAGAACATAATTGAGAACTTTCAAAAGTGCATATATATTATTGATTGGAAAACTTCAAATAAAGAGTTCTTATTCAAAAAAGAATATAATACCAACCCAAGCTTTAGAATGGAATTGTAAATATATACATGGATATTTACTAATTTATGTAAATTAATTCAGGTAAAAAGATAATACCTCAGGTTTTAACACAAATTGTGTAAATGAATCCCTTTCATTTGTATTGATCGACTCTACAGGTAGCATCCCATACACAGGTTAAGTCAGGTGCAATGCACTGTGGGATATAGTAAAGTAAACCATGCAGCACACTAATGTTCTGACCACATAGTTGCTCGTCTTCCATATAAATCCATTTTTATAAGCAAATAAAAAATGAGACACATGTAGGCATACTTCATACTGTTAAAATGTTGAACAATTAGGTTTTCAACAAATCGTTATATATTTGCTTAAGTGCTTGAAGCTATTTGTCTTTATAACAAATATAATTGAATAGTTTAAAGTGTTTAAAAGTGTGGTCGCACTTTATTTTAAGATCCTATTCTCACTATTAACTAACTATTAAAGCTGCATTCCATAACTTTTACTGGTTAAAAATGATCCAAAATCAATTATTGAGCAAGTACATAACCAATCAGTGTTTAAAACTATCAAAACTACTTTAGCCTGATGCAAAATGGTGAGCTTCTAATAGCCTATAATGTTTTCTAATTTGAGTAGTTTGGTTCGTTCTTCTTTGCACCATTAAGTCATGTCTGTATAGCCTACATAAAGAAGGAGTCCCGGCTAGCAGGTGATATTGCATGTGTGGATACTGCAGATGGCAGATTTTCTTACAGCAGCTGGAATAATTAAACTTGGCTTTTTTTAGAACGAGTTCTAAAGAACATTAAATTGCTTTTTGAAGTTAAAAGAGCAATTTCTTTCAGTGACATTCGAATGGTTTGACAGTGAGAGATTAGACTGTAGCCTACAGAAACTGCTATCAACAGCTAACGCTAATACACAATAAATACAATAAATGTTAAAATTAACAACTTGAGATCAAAGTATAAAAATAATAATAATTTTCACAGTTTGATGTGATCTGAGCTAACTTTGCGATCGTTAGATTTAATCACCACTGGTAGCACGATCTTGTTCAGATGACATTTTCCAAGATGTAGTAGCCTATCTGTAATTACGAAAATACTGTGAATATCCACACCGGTGTGTTGACTGACGTGTTGACAAATATTCGGGGACTGTCACTAAAAGTTAATGCTCTATCGTGTTGGAAATATGACCTACACCAAACCCAACCCTAAACCTACCCGATTATGTTAACAAATGCAAAACTGATGTAAAAACACATTTGTTGATGCATGCCATTTGAACTTCCTTATATGCAGATTTGAACTGCTTTATCAAACCATGGTTACATCGGTTTCGAACCGGAGATCATCACCTCTCAAGTACATTTCCTTACTACGTGAGCTACCGAACAAACCTTCTGTCTATGAAAACCCATACATATGAAGCTGGATATGTGCGATGCTAACATTCAAAAGCATCAGTTTTCAAATCTCCCAGCATAGTAATATTGTTTTGAAGTCATAACATAATATTCTTCAAGTAATTGTGCGAAAATTACAATTTATTAATCAAAACTCTGTAAATTTGTGTGAAAAGGAATAGAAGGTGTCAGAGTTTTACTGCCTCTAGAGTTCATTTATTTTGGAAACTGCAGTGATATGTACTTATTGGTATGTATTTCGCATCTCGCTAAAAAGTGCACCCAGGTACATTTATGCCATGAGACCAGGTAGGCTTTATAAGTACTAAACTAAACTAAACTAAACCAGACCAAATAGTATGAAATAACATACAGTACATGATGTGTCTGTCTTTCTCCAGAAGTTGCACCACATTGCCCCATTAAACGTATTTAACCTAGGCCTGTTCCTCCAGAGTGGTACAGTGCGTGGCCTAATAACCAGACAGCACGGCCGCTGCTCCTCGTGCCTGCAGCCCTGCGGTTGCTGTCTTACATCATGAGCTTTAGAGAGAGGCAGATCCCAATTAGTGTGTGAAAGAGAACAAGTAAACTCAGGCCCCTCCTCATTAACCTTTATCTGTAGCTTCCTTATTACTAGGCCAGACCTGCTCTCTGAATCCTCATTACAACAGAGCGAGACCCGAGCTGCGAAAGTTCAGCTGTCGGGATAGTGGGACGTTGTAGTTTGCCGTCAAGTCAGGTCAAGTCACCTTTATTTATATAGCGCTTTAAACAAAAAAGATTGTGTCAAAGCAACTGAACAACATTAATTAGGAAAACAGTGTGTCAATAATGCAAAATGACAGTTAAAGGCAGTTCATCACTGAATTCAGTGATGTCATCATACAGGTCAGTTCAGTTTAAATCGTATCTGTGCAATCATTTGCAATCAAGTCAATGATATCGCTGTAAATGAAGTGTCCCCAACTAAGCAAGCCAGAGGCGACAGTGGCAAGGAAACAAAACTCCATTGGTGACAGAATGGAGAAAAAACCTTGGGAGAAACCAGACTCAGTCGGGGGGCCAGTTCTGTCCTCTGCTTCCACCCCTCACGCATCCCGTGGCTTTCTCTCTCTTTCTGAAGCTGTCTAATAAAAGCCTCTCAGAGAATTGTAATGTTTCACTGTGAATGTATGTGTGGCATTTAAAGGCTGTGATTACGGTGGGCGTGAGTTGGAGGGGTTTTAATGGGTGAGCATGTTGAGGGCAGGCGATGGATTAGATTAGGTTAGATAAGGAGCAACTGCCGTGTTTACGTTAATCTAAAATGTCCTCTTCCTCCGGTGCTCCTTTTATGAAATTTTAAAGGAGCAGCTCACTCATAAATTAAAATTCTGCCATTATTTACTCACCCTCATGTCGTTTCTGACCCACTGGGGGGCGTTCACACAGAATGCTTCCTGAAGAATAATAAAAAAGCACAGCATACAATGAATATGAATGAAAAGCTATTGTTTTCAAAACAAAAAAAGCTAAGGGCCTGCTGACAAATACTTGCCTGCTCCCTGGCTTATGGGGCACCGCACATGATATGCAGAAAAAAACATATAGTTGTCATGGCTTCAAATTAACAATTTGCTTCCACAATTTATAAATTTGTGGCCATGTTTTATAATTTTTTTGTCTTGTTTTAATTAAACCGTGTTGTACTAATTTGTTCTCTTGTTTTAGTTAAAGGGGTCATATGATGTTGCTAAAAAGAACATTATGTTGTGTATTTGGTGTAATGCAATGTGTTTATGCAGTTTAAGTTTCAATAAACACATTATTTTAAACATAATGTACATTATAGTTGCTCCTGTATGCCCCGTCTTTCTGAAACGCATCGATTTTTACAAAGGTCATCGTTCTGAAAAGCGAGGTGTACGCTGATTGGCCAGCTATCCAGTGCTTTGTGATTGGCTGAATACATCAAGCGTGTGACAGAAATGTTACACCCCTTAACATATTTTGATGCCCTGTGTCCCGGCGTGACAAGACCAAAACAATAAAACCCATTATAAACAAGGCATTTGTTGCATTGCGTATCGCACTGCTTAAACATAAAACCATGTCTGGAGAAACGATAAACAACAAGCGCTACTTAAAAGATGGTGGCGCGTGTACACACAGCGGCTCAGCACTCTACATATCGGCTCCTCTTGTAGAGTCTATTGATAGTTTATCTTTCACTGACTGTCACACATGCACAGAAATATGTAAAATACAGTCGGCATGAATTGATCTTCATTGGTCTGATGCCTGGGGACTGTATTTTTAACCAGGAAGATCCTATACACAACATACCGTCAGAGCTTGTTAGACCGCCGGGGCCCCCTGGATTACTCTCCCAACCAGGAAGCAACGAAGGAGGCGCTGAGAGAGGAAAAAGAAGCGAGGCTGCAGAGCTGGAATACGAACCAGGCTAGGCAAAGTTCCCACAAGCCTCCACTGCCGAGCCTCTTCGTTGCAAATACAAGATCACTTACCAACAAATTTTACGAGCTGGAACTTATTACATCCACACAGAAAACCATCCAGGACTGCTGTGTTTTGGTAATTATGGAGACTTGGCTAAACCCAGTTATTCCAGAGGAGGCTATTCGGCTAACAGGCCATGTGGCACACTGGTCTGACAGGACCGCAGACTCGGGTAAGAGCAGAGGAGGGGGGCTTTGTGTTTACACTAATAACAGCTGGTGCACAAACGCCGTAATAACTGACACTTACTGCTCCCCGGACTTGGAGTATCTATCAGTAAGATGTCACCCCTTCTATCTTCCATGAGAATTTACAATTATTGTAATTATTGCTGTCTACATACCTCCAGATGCTAACATAACAACAGCTTTGGGGTACTTGCTAACTGCCATTAGTAAACAACAGCAGACCCATCCAGATGGAGTCTTCATAATAGCTGGTGACTTCAACAGAGCAAGTCTAAAGACTGTCCTCCGAAAATTTAATCAACATGTTCAGTGTCCCACTAGAGGAAAAAAATACTTGACCATGTTTACAGTAACATCAAGCATGGATATAAGGCGTTACCTCTTCCCCATCTAGGACTGTCTGATCATCTGTTAAAACAATACAAATGTGACCAGAAGGTTCATCTGAGCAGTTGCGAGACTGCTTCAGCCGTACTGACTGGACTGTATTTGTGGATGATAACATTGACATCTACACATCCTCTGTGCTATTTTATATAAAATACTGCATAAATAATGTGATAAGTGACGTGACGTGAAAGTGACGTGTGACGTGACATACAGCCAAGTATGGTAACCCATACTCGGAATTTGTGCTCTGCTTTTAACCCATCCAAAGTGCACACACACAGCAGTGAACACACACACACCGTGAACACACACCCCGGAGCAGTGGGCAGCCATTTAAGTTGTGGCGCCCGGGGAGCAGTTGGGGGTTCGGTGCCTTGCTGAAGGGCACCTCAGTCATGGTATTGAGGGTGGAGAGAGTGCTCTACATTCACTCCCCCCCACCTACAGTTCCTGCTGGCCCGAGACTCGAACTCACAACCCTTGGATTGCAAGTCCGACTCTCTAACCATTAGGCCACGACTTCCCCATAATAAGTGTTCGCAAGAGATGCAGCCTTCAGGTCTGGAGACCGGGAGGCTCACAGCTCAGCCAGAGCCAACCTGAGGAAGGGTATCTGCCAGGCCGAACTCACACACAAACAGAGGATTGAAGAACACTTCAATTCTTCAGACCCCCGGCGTATGTGGCAAGGCATACAATCTATCACAGATTACAAACCACCTAACACTGTGCCCCCCCTCCAGCTCTGCCTCCCTCTCTGACGAGCTCAATCACTTTTATGCTCGTTTTGATAAAAATAATAAGGAGATCTCACTCAAAGCTGAGCATCAACCCAACCTCTCACACTCTCCACCTCAGCTGTTTACTCCACTCTGCGTAAGGTGAATGCACGGAAGGCAGCTGGACCTGATGGAATACCTGGTCATGTGCTTAAAGCCTGTGCGGAGCAACTGGCTGAGGTCTTCACGGACATTTTCAATCTGTCCCTGGCCCAAACAACTGTCCCCACTATCTTCAAAACCTCCACCATCGTGCCAATACCGAAACACTCCACTGCCTCAGTAACTAACGACTTCCGTCCTGTTGCACTCACCCCCATCATTGCCAAGTGCTTTGAAAGGCTGATTGCATCCCACTTAAAATCCTGTCTCCCTGCTACACTAGACCCATTTCAATTTGCCTATCGCCGCAGTAGGTCAACAGAGGACGCCATCTCAACGGCACTTCACTCTGCCCTCACCCACCTGGACAGTCAAAACACACATGTGAGAATGCTGTTCATTGATTTCAGTTCTGCATTTAAAAAAAAAAGTGAGTGACGTGACATTCAGCCAAGTATGGTGACCCATACTCAGAATTCGTGCTCTGCATTTAACCCATCCGAAGTGCACACACACAGAGCATTGAACACACACACACTGTGAGCACACACCCGGAGCAGTGGGCAGCCATTTATGCTGCGGCGCCCGGGGAGCAGTTGGGGGTTCGATGCCTTGCTCAAGGGCACCTAAGTCATGGTATTGAAGGTGGAGAGAGAACTGTACATGCACTCCCCCCACCCACAATTCCTGCCAGCCCGAGACTCGAACTCACAACCCTTCGATTGGGAGTCCGACTCTCTAACCATTAGGCCACGACTTACTTTAATACTGTAATCCCTCCCAAGCTGATCTCCAAGCTCAGCCAGCTTGGAATCAGCACATCCATCTGCAATTGGATTCTAGACTTTTTGACTAACAGATCTCAGTCTGTTAAATTAGATAACCTCTCCTCCTCCATCATCACCCTGAACACCGGTGTTCCACAGGGCTGCATACTGAGCCCTCTCCTGTACTCCCTATTCACCCATGACTGCGTTCCTGTTTATGGCTCCAACACCATAATCAAATTTGCAGATGACACCACGGTGGTAGGTCTGATCAAAGATGATGATGAGTCAGCCTACAGGGATGAGGTGCAGCACCTGGCTGTGTGGTGTGCCACCAACAATCTAGAACTAAACACCCAGAAGACAAAGGAGATCATTGTGGACTTCAGGCGGACTAGGATTCATGCACACACACCCATCTACATCAACGGAGCTGTAGTGGAGCGTGTGTCAAGTTTCAAGTTCCTTGGCATCCACATCTCTGATGACCTCCACCCTGGTCAAAAAGGCACAGCAGCGCCTTTACTTCTTACGGAGCCTTAAGAAAGTTCACCTGAATCCCAGGATCCTTGTGGGAATTCTACACCGCTGTACCATTGAGAGCATACTCACAAACTACATCTCAGTATGGTACAGCAATTGCTCCGCATCTGACCGGAAAGCACTACAGCGAGTGGTGAAAACTGCTCAACGGGTCACCGGCACCCAGTTAACTTCCATTGAGAACATCTATCACAAGCGCTGTCTGGGTAGGGCAAGAAACATCATCAAGGATGCCTCTCACCCTAACCATGGACTTTTCACTCTCCTTCCATCCGGCAGATGTTACAGGAGCCTACGCTCTCGGACTAGCAGGCTCAGGAAGAGCTTCTTCCCCGAGGCCGTGACCCTTCTGAACGCCACACCACCAATCTAACCGGCACCTACTTTATTACTGCACTGGTCAAAGTACTTTACATACATGTATTTCCACTACTCATATTTTGCACAGACTGCGCACTGTTCTAGTTATCGCACTGTAAACTAAGTTGTTACTGTACAAAGCACAGTAAACTATTCTATAAAAATATAATTGCACTACTTTTATTTTACATAGAATTCATTTTAACAATACTTTTGCACACTCATCCAACTGTATTTATTACCACTGTTCTCACATTGCTGCTGTTCATAATGTGTATATATAATCCTACATTGCTCTGTTAATTATGTACATACAATCCTACACTGCATTCCTATTTATATTCTGTATATACTCTGCTCAATACTGTATATAGCAACCCCACTGTACATTCTGTAAATCATAGCTTCACTTACTCTGCACTTTTATGTATATAAAACACTATATTCTTGCACTTCTGGTTAGATGCTAACTGCATTTCATTAGCTCTGTACTTGTACTCTGCATAATGACAATAAAGTTGAATCTAATCTAATCTAATCTAAATTATGAAATGGATTCACATCTTTAGGAACAGCAAGCTGTGGATGACCAAGAATGTAAAACTCTTGCTGAAGGCCCATAATTTAGCTTTCCCCTAAAGAAGGGCATCAGGGATGCAAAAATGACCTACAGACAGAAAATCGAGAATCATTTCACCAACTTGGACCCCCACCGGGCATGGCAGGGTTTTCACTACATCGCTGGACAGAACACCAGTAGTAGCTTGACCAACAGCAGTGCTTCAGAGGCAGAGCAGCGAAACCAGTTCTTCAGCCGCTTTGAAGTGACAAGAACTGGGACAACTATCAGTCAAGCTTCTGCTGCAAACAGCCAGACATTTGTCATTCAGCCTGCTGAGGTGATAAGGACTCTACGTAAAATCAACACATGGAAAGCAGCTGGTCCAGATGGCATCCTAGGGCATCCTCAGAGACTGTGCTACAGAGCTGGGTGAGGTATTTACAAATATATTCAACCTTTATCTGTTGAAGGGCACTGTTCCAACTTGCCTGAAGACGTCCACAATAGTGCCAGTGCCAAAACAGGCTGCCATAATATCTCTCTATGATTACAGACCAATTGCACTGACACCTGTAATCATGAAATGCCTGGAGAGACTGGTTTTGCATCACATCAAGGCTGCTCTGCCACTCACCTTGGACCCTCACCAGTATCCATACAGGGCCAATAGGTCAACAGATGATGCTATCTCCTTTGCCCTCCACACTGTACTGTGCCATCTACAAAACCGATTTCACAAAAGTTGGGACATTGTACAAATTGTGAATAAAAAAGAATGCAATGATGTGGAAGTTTCCAATTTCAATATTTTATTCAGAAAACAACATAGATGACATATCAAATGTTTAAACTGAGCAAATGTATAATTTTAAGGGAATTTTAAATTTCATGGCATCAACACATCTCAAAAAAGTTGGGACAAGGCCATGTTTACCACTGTGTGGCATCCCCTCTTCTTTTTATAACAGTCTGCAAACGTCTGGGGACTGAGGAGACAAGTTGGTCAAGTTTAGGAATAGTAATGTTGTCCCATTCTTGTCTAATACAGGCTTCTAGATGCTCAACTGTCTTAGGTCTTCTTTTTCGCATCTTCCTCTTTATGATGCACCAAATGTTTTCTATGGGTGAAAGATCTGGACTGCAGGCTGGCCATTTCAGTACTCGGATCCTTCTTCTACACAGCCATGATGTTGTAATTGATGCAGTATGTGGTCTGGCATTGTCATGTTGGAGAATGCCAGGTCTTCCCTGAAAGAGACGACGTCTGGATGGGACCATATGTTGTTCTAGAACTTGGATATACCTTTCAGCATTGATGGTGCCTTTCCAGATGTGTAAGCTGCCCATGCCACACGCACTCATGCAACCCCATACTATCAGAGATGCAGGCTTCTAAACTGAGCGCTGATAACAACTTGGGTTGTCCTTGTCTTCTTTAGTCCGGATGACATGGCGTTCCAGTTTTCCAAAAAGTTCTTCAATTTTTGATTCGTCTGACCAAAGAACAGTTTTCCACTTTTCCACAGTCCATTTTAAATGAGCCTTGGCCCAGAGAAATGCCTGCGCTTCTGGATCATGTTTAGATATGGCTTCTTTTTTGACCAATACAGTTTTAGCCGGCAACAGCGAATGGCACGGTGGATTGTGTTCACCGACAATGTTTTCTGGAAGTATTCCTGAGCCCATATTGTGATTTCCATTACAGTAGCATTCCTGTATGTGTTGCAGTGTCGTCTAAGGGCCTGAAGATCACGGGCATCCAGTATGGTTTTCCGCCCTTGACCCTTACGCACAGAGATTGTTCCAGATTCTCTGAATCTTTGGATGATATTATGCACTCTAGATGATGATAACTTCAAACTCTTTGCAATTTTTCTCTGAGAAACTCCTTTCTGATATTGCTCCACAATTTTTCAACGCAGCTTGGGGGAATTGGTGATACTCTGCCCATCTTGACTTCTGAGAGACACTGCCACTCTGAGAGGCTCTTTTCATACCCAATCATGTTGACAGTTGACCTAATAAGTTGCAAATTGGTCCTCCAGCTGTTCTTTATATGTACATTTAACTTTTACGGCCTCTTATTGCTACCTGTCCCAACTTTTTTGGAATGTGTAGCTCTCATGAAATCCAAAATGAGTCAGTATTTGGCATGACATTTCAAAATGTCTCACTTTCAACATTTGATATGTTATCTATATTCTATTGTGAATAAAATATATGTTTATGAGATTTGTAAATTATTCAATTCCTTTTTTACTCACAATTTATTCAGTGTCCCAACTTTTTTGGAATCGGGTTTGTAGAACACCAAGGGACGTATGCATGGCTGTTGTTCTTGGACTTCAGTTCTGCTTTAAATACTATTTTGTCTAGCAGATTGTTCTCCAAGATGTCTGATCTAGGCATCCAGCATAACATCTGCCTATGGATCAAGGACTTTTTAACAGAGCGGCCACAGTCAGTGAGAATGGGCTCACATAATTCCTCAATTTTGGCAATCAGCACAGGAGTCCCACAGGGATGTGTGCTAAGCCCGTTTCTCTATTCTCTGTATACACATGACTGTATACCATCGTATAAAACCAACACTGTTATCAAATTCGCGGACGATACGACTGTGGTGGGGTTGATCACCAGACGTGATGAGTACTGTATGCCTACAGAGTGGAAATAAAGAGGCTGATGGTGTGTTGCATGGAGAACAATCTGGCCCTGAACATCAAGAAAACAAAAGAACTTGTTGATTTCAGGAGGAAACAGGATGTACATACACCATTTTATATCAACGAGGAGATGGTGTAGAGAGTGTTCAGCTTTAAATTTCTGGGCACACATATCTCAGAGGAACTCACATGGACGATAAACATCACGGCATTAGTTAAGAAGGCACAGAAGCGGTTATACTTTTTAAGAATGCTAAGGAAGATTAACCTGTCACAACGGCTCAAGTTGTCTTTCTACCGCTGCTCCATTGAGAGTATCCTCACATATGGTATAGTTATCAAGACTGCGCAGAACATCAACACAAAACAACAGCTGCCTGCCCTGGACGATATTTTTACCTCCCGCTGTCTGCAGAAAATTCACAATATTCTGAAGGATTCGTATCACCCTGCACATAACTTATTTGAACTGTTGCCATCTGGGAAATGTTACAGGTCAATCATAACACGTACCACAAGATTCATGAACAGTTTTTATCCTAAATCTATAACCATACTGAACACTGAACGGAAAATAAATTCTCGACATGTCTTACAAAACATTCTTGACACCAGTCTTGTGTAATTATATTGAGCACTTTATTTCACACAGCATGGTGTAAAATTATTATTATTATTATTATTATCTTTTTTTTCTCTTCATGTGTAATATGGCCTTTATTTAATTATTGCTTATTAATTGTTTAAATAATCTGTAGCTGGATATGTTGGCAAATCTGTAATTTCGTTGGATGTAAGTACAATGACAATAAATAATACTCTAACCTAATCTAATCTACTCTACACTGCTCAAAACTCGCGTTTGGATCATCATTGGCAAATTTTTTAAAGGGGTCATATAATGCTACATGCACTTTTACAAGTTGTTTGAACTGAAATGTGTGTTGGCAGTGTGTGTACACAACCACCCTATAATGCTAAAAATCCACGTAGTGGTTTTTTTGTAATCTCGTTAAATGGTTTCCCCTTTCTCAAATCGAGCCGTCTGACCGTGTAACAGCCCCTCCCAGCCCCTTGATTGACAGCAGCGTTTCAGCACAGACTAGACTGGTGTCTTACCTCAGACCCACCCTGAGTGAGCCGTCATCAGTCCGAGATGGAGACAAGTATGACTTCTAAGTGATGGAGGTGTTTTGTTGTTGGATGTAATAATGAACATAGGGTCATTTACGACCTACATCTGAGCGACTGAAAACACAGAGGATTAAATTACGTTTGGATCTGAAGGGAATGGGTCCTTGATCTACCTAAATGCGTTTTTGTTCGCGCAAATCATTCATGATCCAGCCTCACCTACAGGAGAAGTGATTATAATGTCTTTTAATGAATCATTGCAAATCGCCTTTCCTAACAATGTGCTAATTAGCAAGTTCACTATGAATGCGGCTAAAGTAAACAGTCTCTCAGAGAGCAGCTCGGAAGAGAAGGACGGTGTCAGCAGAGCTCATTAGCATTAAAGGAGAATTCCACAAACCAGCATGTTCTGAAAAGAGCTGTTTTTGACAGGGTAAAAAAAGGTGTTTTTTACAATACCATTGAGAAAATTTAACCAAACTATGTTACACACTTTTCATTATGATCCTAAAGAATCATATCAACTTGTGGAAAATGGGCATTATATGACCCCTTTAAATATAAAAAAACGTACTTACAGGCTGTGAGCCAGAAGTGCCAGACTGTCCTTGCAAAATTGGAACTGAGGAACGGATGGCGGGCTGAGTGAGCGTCGGCTGGTGGGCTTGAGAATGGGGAATTGAGAATTGCTCAGATGAAGGAGCAATCAAAGAATCAAAGTTACACCTTCTTTCTTTGCGTGAACATTTGGGCGGTGTTATGCAAATCTTCACACATCGTGACACTCCAAAGAGAAAGGAAAAATTTAAATCGCATCATATGACCCCTTTAAAACATGGCCATGTTGTACTAATCCATTCTTTGTTCTTTGAACTAAATAGTAAGTCATAAAATCAAATTTTTAATTTATGATTAACTTATATCTTCTTATAAGTTAAGTGCCACTTGTCATGGTTGATAATGAATTGTGGCCTCAAATTAAGAATTTGTTATTATTATTTATTACTTTGTGGCCATGTTTTATTAATTATTGAATTAACTTGAATTAAACCACAGCCATGTTGTACTAATTATTTTAGGGGACATTTACACAACACTGATTTCAACTAAAAACAGCAAACTTTTTGTGCTTTTTTGCACATACACAGACACACAGCACTTACAACAGAGTTTGAAAAAGGCTAATTTTCAAAATCAGGTTTCAAAGTGCAACTTAAATATATATATATATATATATATATATATATATATATATATATATATATATATATATATATATATATATTTATTTTTTTTTTTTTTTTTTTTTTTTATTGACGATTATTTTTTTATATTTATATATATATTTATTTTTTTTTAGTTAATTTGTGAATTATTGTGCATGCATATTACATGTTCAGTCTATAGGTATGTGCACAGGCATAAGTTTCTGACACTGCCAACTAGTGGCCTGACATGCATAATACAGCAGGTTTTATTTCATGGATATGTGTGAATGGGGATCATTTTGTCATGTAAACATACCCTTAGGTAAACTGGTCATGCTGTGCTAATTTGTTCCTTTGTTTTAGTTAAGTCATGGCCACATTGTGTTCCCTCATTTTAATTTAATGATTTTGTCATCTTTTTTAAATTAATTATTTTTTTTTCTCCTTTGCTTGTTGTGGTAATATTGTGGCCTCAAATCCTGTACTTATTTGTTCCCTTGTTTTAGTTAAATACCGGGCACATTGTAGACATAATCGATTTCCTCATCTTAATTTAATTAAATTGTGGTTGTACTAACATATCAGTAGAATGTGGCCATAATTTACCTAAATTTAGTTGCTGATTAATGAGTTGGGGTGGCAAATAATTTTAATTCATGGCCATAATATCTTATTGGTGGATGTACATTTTGTGTGCACTATTCCTTTAAAGTTATTTAAGCCTCAGACATTTCGATCAGTAAAGAGCTTTTCAGTGCATCAGGATAAACAGCTTGACTTTATCATAGTGGATATTGATTGATGTTTAGCCCAGGTAGTCAGAAGCTTTTTCCGCATAATTCACTTCACATATATATATATATATCATGGTCCTCATTAAACTAGTTTTTATCTTAATGATAAAGACTATATAAATGCATTTCTGTGTCCAAATCTAGACCCAGTATGTGTCTGAAAAAAATCCTTTTATACCAGGCATATTCCAGTGGCGGACCGGGGTCCGGGTCCAGAACTCGGCTAGGTTCCAACCGGACAACGAGAGATATTGGCAAAGGCAGCACCATTTTACCATTTCTAAATAAAGTGAGCAGCATTTCAGAGCAACGGAGCGGTGTTAACAGAAGCACTCAGGGTTGTTTATTGTTTATTGTAATGACATTTCGGCGTTAGTTCCTCTTATATATATATATATATATATATATATATATATATATATATATATATATATATATATATATATTCATATATATATGTATGTATATATATATATATATATATATATATATATATGTATATATATATAAGTGAATGTACTGCGCTCTCTCCACCCTCAATACCACGACTGAGGTGCCCTTGAGCAAGGCACCGAACCTCCAACTGCTCCCCGGGCGCCGCAGCATAAATGGCTGCCCACTGCTCCGGGTGTGTGTTCACGGTGTGTGTGTGTTCACTGCTGTGTGTGTGCACTGTGGATGGGTTAAATGCAGAGCACGAATTCCGAGTATGGGTCACCACACTTGGCTGTATGTCACGTCACTTTTTTTCACTTTCGGAAGAGAGCAGTGGTTATTCACTCCCCCCACCGACAATCCCTGCCGGATCTGAGTGGGGGTCCAACTCTCTAAACATTAGACCACGACTGCCCCATACTACTTGAAGGCAAGTGGGAAAAGAGAGATACTTCTTGCTGGATGGGTGAATTTTTTTAACACTTATATCCTGAAAACCAAGAAAAACATACTTTTTATGCAAAGTTCAGAAAGGAGTAAGGAGACAAAAAGTGGAGAGTCAAAACTTTGACCGCTAAAAAGACAACAGACACAGATAATTCAGAAATTAATTTAACCGTGATTCATTTTAGATCTGTGCTGTGGATGAGTGTGATATTTCTGTACACTCCTCTCAGTGTATAGGACCGATGTGTTTTGTGATGCTGCCCAGGAGAGTAGTGTTTTTCTCCGTAATAAGCGGAGTCTGCATTGAGACCAGGATCCCTGCTGTGGAAATATTTACCAGTACATTAAAGTGCCCCCATACACTCCTTTTTCCTCTCTCATTTGCACAGGCTCTCCTAAATGCACTTACAAACCGTTAGAGCGATCGCAGGAGGGGGTCTGCGAATGGGTGATGGCTGGTAAAACCGAACTCAGAGTCGCTGTCAGTTTTATTGATTAAAGCTACACTGAGTAAAAGAGGCGAGTCCGACCCCTCAGAGAGAAATTTATTCAACCTGCCATCCAGGGAATCTTCAAGACACAAAAGCTACATTTAAAAAGAATTTGATGACTGCCGTGTTCTTCTCTCGTGAGGTTTAGCTTTTTTGGCCCAACTTGTCAAAAAGTGAAAAAGCAATTCTAACTACATAAGTACATTTTAAGAGTTCTTAAACCATAGCACAATGATGCAGTGGATTACACTCTTAAAAATAAAGGTTCCAAAAGGGAGTTTTTTACTAATGCAGTACAACACTAGTGTTCAATCCTGCTCCTGGAGGACCACTTTCCTGCAGAGCTCAGATCCAGCGCACCTGCTTGGAAGTTTCTAGTGATCCTGAAGAGCCTGATTAGCTGGCTCAGGTCTGTTAATTAGAGTTGGCTCTAAACTGGGCCTCCAGGAGTGGGATTGGACACCCCACCATACAAGAACCAATTTTTAGTGCTCCAAAGAGTATTGTGAACAGTTATTTACTCTTGAGCTGTGCTGGAAATCTTTACCTCATTAAAGTAAAGATGAATTTTAATTTTAAATAATAATAATAATAATAATAAATAAACAAAAATGTCTTTATACATTTAACTATAATGAAACAATATTTCATTCTCTATGGTTTGGATAGACAGTGTTATGATTTCTGACTTGCAGAGTTTTAAAATGGATATGCAGGCTGACAGTATGAGCAACTTTTCAATAATGGATAGTTCTGCACATCTCTCTGCACTTTTGCTCTCTTGTGAATGTGGTGAAGTGATTTGGTGTTGCTTTTTTTGCAGACAATCCAACACACAGCTTTCTGTTTGCGATTTTTCAGTTTGTCACTTTAATTTAAGTTAACAAAAAAGATTTTTTATTTTAATGTGTTGTGGTCTCAGTGTGGGGATATAGGGTGTGTATGTGTTTTTTTTTTTTCGTGTAATGATTTTAAGAAATTTAGCATTCGTCACCAGTGGATCCTCTGCAGTGAATGGGTGCCAGAGTCAGAATGGGAATCCAAACAGCTGATGAGAACATCACAATAATCCACACCACTCCATTCCGTTAATTAACAAAATGCTGCCTGCTTGTAAGAAACAAAATGGCATCGCTTCTGGCCAAAATATAAGTCCATAATCGAAAATAATTCTCCTCCAGTAAACTTATGTCTCATTCTATTTATGATGTAGTGACACAAAGTACAAATGATTTGCAGAGGTTGCTTTGTTGCGTGCAGTTTAGACAGACTCAAGCTGTTGTGGCACATTAACTGTCATGTCCGGTGATGGCCTGAGTAAATTTTCATTTTTGGACAAACTATTCCTTGAAGTGATACAGACATTTCTAAGTAAAAATTTGCTAAATTTTACAATTTACCCATTAATTCTTTTGACATTTTGTCAGTACAATCTTTAATTATTTGCAGTTATTCTAAACAAGAAGCTATTTCTTGATATTGTAGCCCTGCAGCATGTTTAGCGTTAGTTATGACCAGGTTATGCAAATATAGTTGAGTTAAACAAGTTTGCAAGGTTTTTTTTTTTATTTTAATTTTTTTTTAATTAATTTATTTTTTTGTGACAGTTACAGAACTGTAGAGCTGGGCTGGATTGCACATTTTACACTTTTAAATGTATCACATTTTCAAATCAGTTTTTAAAGTGCCAACTATAGACACTTTATTTATACATTCTGTTCTATTTTTAAGTTAAAAAAAAAAAAATGTTATGGTGGAAGAACACTTGAATTTCATTTCCCAGAATGCTGTAATTTGGTTTACACATTATTTTAAAGGGGTCATATGATGCTTTTTAAAAGATCATTATTTTATGTATTTGGTGTAACAGAATATGTTGACATGCTTTAATGTTCAAAAAGCACATTATTTTTCAAATACTGTACATTATTGTATGTCCTCTATGCCCCGCCTCTCTCAAACACGTTGTTTCTACAAAGTCCCTCCTTCTGACAAGCACAGTCTGCTCTGATTGGCCAACTGATCCAGTGCATTGTGATTGGCCGAACACCGCAAGCACTCGTTGAAAATGTAACGTCCTTTTCCATAATTGCGAGCTTCATCTTTCAAAATAAATGTAAAGACAGTTAAATAATGGTGAAGTATGACATTTCTTCAGTTAGCCTATTCATTATAGAGAGTAGCTTGCAACACTAATGCCTGTATCTCGGATGAAATATTATCGACCAATTTAACTGAAACGTGGACATGGGAAGCCTTAGAGTAATTTTGGAAATAGAAATTATTGATTTTTTCGAACACATTTGCTGATATGATGTATACGGTAAGTGTTTAGGGTCACTTTTAATTTCCTGCCCGTGGATATATTAATCACTTTGACATTTTACTCATATTTTACACAAGATACTTTGTCTACAAACCTCCCTGGACATCCAGTGGTGGATGTGGAGGATTGAAGGGTTTTGGGAATTATATTTAAAAGTGTTTGACCGGTATATTGAGGAAATGAAATGAGGTTTTCTCAGTCTGTCCAATACTACAGAGCTTTTTTTAGGACCATCATCCTGGACATTTAGGGAAATTTCGAAAATGGCATTTTACGCCCTAAAAATTATGTGGTGGGCATTATCTTTTAAACTTTTTCAGACTCCTTTATCTTGTTATTACCTAAGCACATAGCATTTTATATAACATATTTGGCACTTGAGAAATGTAATGATTAAAAAAATATATATATCTACATATAAATACATAAATGAATAATACAAACAAATGAATGTCATACAACATTAAGAATATAAATGAATAAATTAATATAAATATCCTAATATTTCAAGGTTCAAATAAAATGAATCATTAAAGTGTCCATAAATCTACATTATGGATTATATATATTAGATTTTAATTTACTTTTTAGGGGGAAAACTGCATTTGTAAATTTCCACACAATAAATACTGATTTTTATTATTTATTTATTTTTTTAATGATTAAATATTATTTTAAACCTATTATATTTAATAATGGATTTCCATATTTTAAGCCTGAAAGTCTGGGTCAACACTTAAACAATATAATATATTAAAAGATATTATCAAAAATAAATTGAATCAGTTTTAATATAAACTTAAAATAATGATAATAAAAAAGTTTAAATCTGTTAGTTTTAATAAAAACCAACCTCTGGGACATAAAAGTGCCTATACACATTAAGATTTTTAAGTTTAAGATTGAGCATAATGAAATATGGACAACACATTAAAATGTAGTGAATTAAAAACTTGCATAAAAACCATGAGCCAACATCAGAAGGCTTTTAGAAGAGTTGCTTGTGTCATGTAGAGAGAAAGTCATGATAAGCAATAGCGTGATGGATACTGAACTCCAGAGGAGGAGGTGAGGAGAGACTCCGTACTTGAAGGGAGCTGAAAGAGATGGATATAGATGGTAGCACCTCAGTCAGCTGGAAAGGACAGAAGAGTCACCGTGTGTACCAGAGTATGTACTGAGGAGCAAGTGACAAAGGAAGTGAGATCTGGAACTGTCGCAGCTCTTGCCCACAGATACGACCTCATGGTCGGCTTAGAAGCTGGCAGAGGTTCAGATGAGATGTTAAGGGGGAAAAGATCAGAGAACAAAGGGAGGAGAGCGGATAGCGGGACAGGTAGGACGTGCCGCAGATGCAGTGGAGGGAATCGAAGCAGCAGCGAAGAAAGACACGGAAAGGAAACAGAGCGGAAATAAGCCAAAGCAACCGCAGCGCAGCCATAGTGGTCAATTTCCCGCCTAGTGGAAAAGACAGGGTGTTAAAAGCAGCATGGCTATTGAGTCCCCAGCGGTTGTCGAGTTGGAAAAGGAAATGTGACTTGTGCCATGGTCACCAGTGCAGCAGAAACAGATGGAGATGGAGGGAGGCAGGGATAAAGCAGCTGGCACCAGTCATGGTGATTTTGATCCCAGTGAATCTTTATAATCTTTCAATTCAGTTCACTAGAAACATTTGTTCTGGTTCATTACTGAAACGGCTTTTGTTCAGTCACTCTCGGTCAGAAAATTCTGATTCAGGGGTGCATTTCTCAAAAGACTTGTTAGCCAACTGTGGTCGCAAGTTTTGCTGTTACCAACGTAGTTAAACGATTAGGTGTTTCCCAAAACTATAGTTCCAACGAACTTTAGTAAACAGCATTGACAAGTTGTGTGGTTGGAAGTACAGCTCTCGACCTGTGGTTAGAAGTAAAGTTATTTTACTGTAAAAAATAAAATAAAAATTAGTGTGAAAAATTTGCCCGCCCAAAGTGTGAAATTTACCAGCAGCTGTGTTTGACAGAACTTAAATTAAATTAAATTTATGCATTTAGCAGACGCTTTTATCCAAAGCGACTTACAGTGCATTCAGGCTATCAATTTTTACCTATCATGTGTTCCTGGGGATCAAACCCCCAACCTTGCGCTTCTTAACGCAATGCTCTACCACTTGAGCTACAGGAGCACTATCATATCATTTATCATAAACAGATACAGTAGCAACATTTTACATTTTTACAGACTTAAAGTATGTATTTTACTTAAAGTATGTATATTAAAAACCTACACTTAAAATATGCACATTAAAATATTACTTTTCAATAACTGATATAACATTAATATTACGAAGTACTAAAATTGGTTACAAAAATTGTACAGCAATAATTTGATCTTTAACTTGATCACCAATTCATTAAACATTATTACTCCACTATCTACTGTATGTGACGTCATTAACAGCAGTTCTATTTTGTTGAACCAGTATAGTTCAGCAACAGATGTGTGCCAAAAGTTACTACGGTTTCAAGAAAGTTGTGACTTGTTACTTTCTCCAACGACACATCAAACTGTGGTAGTTAAGCAGAGTTACACACTCCGGTTTGTTCACAAGATGTTTAGTTTATTTAGTTTGTGCACACATGACCTGTGTCAGTTCGTTCATTAATTTTGAGAGATTTTGAAAAGAAAACATCTGTCGGTAAAGGCTGTAAAATTGATCCACAAACCCTTTAATTGAATCCCAAAAACACACATCTGTGCTAACAATTTGCACATGTACAGTACCATTTTTCTTATGCATAAACATGCTGTATCGTACAATTCTAGCACACGCAAACCCATAAACACACACAGACACATCTGCTAGACGCACAATATTAAGCAGCTGGAGGCATTAAGCAGTGCAGTATAAACACCATTAGAGCAGAGTCCATTAAACACACAGATTGCTGTCATATAAGCATATTCACTTTACCACACAAACATACTCACACACATTTGTTTTTCTATGAAAGGGACGTTCCATTGACTTCTGTTGATTTTAGACAGAGTTAATGAGCTGTGTATCCCTAAACCTTTCCCTTACATAAGCTTTTTTGTATTTTTAGGTATTTATTAAGACACTTGGTTGCTTTACGTGCCTGTCAAACCTTCTCTTCCTGTTTATATGTGCATATCGGCCCAAATGTTGTCATGCATTGCCAGCTTCAAGTTATGGTTTGTTTATATATATATATATATATGTTTATATGTGCATACCGGCCCAAATATATATATATATATATATATATATATAATTATTAAAGTTATAATATTTTTTAAAGTTATAAAGAAATGATTAAATTATTTAAAATAGTAAATATTGAATTAAAGTTATAAAGTGATGATTAAATTATGATAATTTTTTGTTAATTTTACATATATATTTTTTTCTGGGTTTAAAAGATTGGGTTTAAGAATTATGAGATACAAATAAACAGAATAATTATAAAATAATTATTCAAATAATTAAACAGCCCCTAAGAGGACATGGTGATGATGATATATATATATATATATATATATATAAATATATAATATATATATATATATATATATATATATATATATATATATATATATATATATATATATATATATATATATATATATATATCATCATCACCATGTCCTCCTAGGGGCTGTTTAATTTTTTGAATAATTATTTTATTTAAAGCATTTTATATATATATATATATATATATATATATATATATATATATATATATATATATATATAATGCTGTTATAAGGGATTGGACACATGAAAAGAGGAAAAATCTCCCCTTACAGCTCTCTTTGTTTGTTAATGAAGTCTCACCAGAACTTGGCTTCTAACGCTTCAGTAATATATATATAGATGAGGGGGTAAAAGAGAGAGGCAGATAACTGACAGAATGACATACAGACCAAGAAACATGAGTCAGTTGTGTGCCATTTCTTTTTTTGTGCACAACTTTAGAAATACACAGTTTACTTTGTGACTAAGTAAAAGATGATGGAAATTATATTTTTGGGTCAACAATTCCTTTATTTTTGTACCTATAAAGCAGTATTGATTTTATTTATTAAATACATTTTTTAAGACAATGAAGAGTGTAACTTGAAAAATGAAAGTTTCTGAAAATGTTCTTACCCTCAGATGTAGAAGAGTTTGGAGAAATTTAGCATTAAATCTACTCAACAACGGATCCTCTGCAGTGAACTGATGGAGTTTTTGTTGTTGTTTTTTTATTGGACTAGAGTGGTGTGGATTATGTGTGGATTATTGTGATGTTTTTATCAGCTGTTTGGACTCTCATTCTGACGGCACCCATTCACGGCAGAGGATCCACTGGTGAGCAAGTGATGGGATGCTACATTTCTCCAAATCTGTTCTGATAAAGAAACAAACTAACCTACATCTTGGATGGCCTGAGAGTGAGTACATTTTTAGCAAACAAAACAGACATTTCACAAAATATCTTTATGTTCCACAGAAGAAAGAAAGCCATACATTTTTAGAACAACATTATATATATAAATATAATGCTGTTATATTTAAATATATAAAATGATGTCAAAATGGCATTTTAGGGTGAACTTTCCCTGGCGTGGTGTGTTTTTCCTTCAAAAAAGTGGCATAAACCTGAAAAAAAAAGGTTATTGTTTTTCCACATCGATTTTTCTAGATCTATTTTTAAAGATATTTAATTGTCTAGGCTCCATTGCTTGTTTTTCCTCATTTTCAGTTTCTTTGGGCAAAAGCATCTGCTATATGAATACATATACATTTTATTTCTATTACTCAGTATTATCAGGTTGTCAACAATACTGACAGACAATCAAATTATGGTCATGTGGAATAATAATAATAATAAAAAAAAGTCTCTTCTAGTTTCAGAGGTGATGGGGTGTAACAAAAAATTGAAGCCCATTAGTGGATCACGCTGTTCTGAGCGACACTTCTGCACAAACCTCTGTTAAACAAGCCACCCTGTGATCTCATTTCAAAGCACAAGCTCAGTGTGTGTGTGTGTGTGTGTGTGTGTGTGTGTCTGAGAGAGAGAGAGAGAGAGAGATTTTAATTGCATGTGAAAGGGGATTAAGAGCTGAGGAAGCTTTCGTGTATGAGACAATGTGAGACAATACTCTGTGATTGCCGCGTTGCACTGCGTTCTGCAGCTGGCCCTTATTTTCATTGCTGAAATTTAGAGTGCCTCTAAACACATTGCTCACCATCTGTTATCACACACACATACACACACTCACACACACACATGCGCGTGTTTATACTAGATGAGCTACCAGCACATTCTGTAATCATATTCTTTCAAGACATAATGACCTGTAATATTTTTTTCGCTGCAGATACAGTTAGGGTCCAGTTCCCATCAACAAGTCTGTCCCCAGGCCTGTGGAATATCATATCTGAAACTTTATTTACTTCTTCAGTAGTCAAACCACTGAAGACTGAGGTAGACTTGACCAGGGACTGATCAGTTTGTCCAAGTGAAGTATGAGCTATTGTTAAAGCTGAAATGTTAGGTATGAGAAATCATTAGTGAATTTTATCATTAGTAAAAGGCTACTTATTTTTTTAAGAATTAAAAAGCTCATTTTTAAATCCTTGCTAGCCAGAGAAAAAAAAAAAGAAAAGAAAAAAAACCTGACCTGAGTACATCAAGCAAAATGGGACCTATAGTACAAAATATCTACTGTAGTTAAATTACATACATTAACATATGAGTAAATATAGTGTCAAATATTTTTCAATATATGAAAAGTTTCAATTCCTTATGTACTGTATTACTCAGTAGATTGTTATATATTATATATTAAGACAATATATTATTCAGTATATTTTCAATAAACATTAAATAATTTAATATATTGATTGTTAATGTATAATGAAATATGTTTTATTTTTGCGTAAGGTGCACTTCTACTTTACAGGGAATATTACCATCAGTTTTTTTTTTCCTTTTTTTCTTTTAATAACAAATATTTGGAATAAATAAAAAATATTTTTCCCCATTCCAACATGATGAGAAATCTAGTTGTTTCTCTCAAAAATGATGTATCCAGTTTTGTTTCATCTCTGCATTTTTTTTTTTTTTTATGAAATTAAAAATTTAGATTTCTTTCATTTTAATTTAAAGCAATAAAATTACTAAGTGGAAATAAAATAAATAAAACTAAAACTGTAATAATAATAATATTATAAATAATAATATAAAAAATGTAAAAAGCACATAATAAATTGAATATAAATTTAACTAAAATTAAAATGAAAACTAAAAGTATAAAAATAAAAGTGAATTCAAAATACTAATAAAAACCATAATAGTGTATAGATAATACTAAAATAACACTGCAAGAATTTATTAAAAAAATGCGTCATGGTATCTAAATAGATAAATAAAATATATTAAAATAAAATAAAAACAGCATAACTGTTTTCCACATTGATAATAATAAGAAATATTTCTTGAGAAGCAAATTAGAAGCAGCATATTAGAATGATTTCTGAAGGACCATGTGACACTGAAGACTGGAGTAATGATGCTGAAAATTCAGCTTTATGAGTAAATTACAGTTTAAAATATATTAAACTAGAAAATGATTCATTCAAAATATATTTGGGGAGCCTTGAGGAGCATAGGAGACTACTTTCAAAAACATTTTAAAAATCTTACAGATTCCAAATGATTGAAAGATATATATATATTATATTAAAATATATTATAAATTTAAAATGATTGAAATATATATATATATATATATATATATTGATAAACTTTTTTTTTTTTTTTATTCGGTATGCATTATTTATCTCGTAGGTACCTTTGCATAATGATATGCCACTAACAGCCTAAACCCCTGAAGGTCATTTGCATCTAGCAATGCCCTTGAGTGACAGCTCAATCCATGAAAAGACACAAGTACAGTGTGCTGAGCAACTACATGATCAATGTATTAGTTGTCAGTACTTGTGTGTGTGTCTTCATGACTCCAAAATAATGCTTGTAACATCAGGTAGGCATCACACAGCACTCAGACTCTTATCTCCTGGTGTAGCGTTCCAACACACTGCTATATTTACCTCCCAATCTTAACTACAGCACTGATCAATTTCCTGCAGTCTGCCCGGCTCTTTGAGCACCAGCACAGGATGGACTGAAGTCTGCTCCAATGGCCATGACAGCAAGTTTCAAATTGCAGAGCAGAGGGAGTGAGCAAGCACGAGATCTCTGATTATACAGCAAGTGTTCTGAAATACTTCCTCTAATTCCTGTATCAGCTTCATGGCATGGCCCTTTCGACCATCTTCCGCTGGATAACAGATAACAGCTCCACTTTCTGCAGGAACACCTGAGAATTTCAAAACCTTCCTGAGTGGAACCTCCAAATTATCAAGCGAGAAAACAACATGACTTTCAGACACAATCGTGGCTGACAATGAAACTGGGAAAACTTTTAAGGTTATTAATGGGACACTTTATTTATGCAGTGACAGAGAGTATGAAGAGGAGACGGAGCATTTTGGTAAATTGGTGGTTAATTTGTATGAATTTGTACAATCTTATTTGTATTTTCTCATGCAATCTGCTGACAATCAGTGATGGTTATATAGGCGTGGACCTTCATACAAATTTTTTGACTGAGAGAAAAAAAAGTGTAAAAAAAAAAAAAAATATATATATATATATATATATATATATATATATATATGTGTGTATGTGTGTGTGTGTGTGTGTGTGTGTGTGTGTGTGTGTGTGTGTGTGTGTGTGTGTGTGTGTGTGTGTGTGTGTGTGCATGACCCTGGACCACAGGAGGATTTTTTAGGGGTAGTTTTTTTTTGGTTTAGTTTTTTTTGTAGTTTGTTTTATTAAGCTGTGTATATTGTTCTGTTGGTTTTTGTTTGTTATGTGGAGGAGATATTTGTGTTTGAAAATCTGGAATCTGAGGGTGTTTGATAATTAGGAATCTGAGGGTGCAAAAAAAATAAATAAATATTGAGAAATTTCCTTTAAAGCTGTAGAAAAAAAGTTCTTATCAATGGTTATTACTAATCAAAAAATAAGTTTTGATATATTTACAGTAGAAAATTTACAAAATATTTTCAATCTTTACTTAATGTCCTAATGATGTTTGGCATTAAAGAAAAATCAATAATTTTGACCCATACAATGTATTTTTGGCTATTGTTGCAAATATAACCCAGCGACTTAAGACTGGTTTTTTTATATGCCATTCCATTATATATGTTGCATTATAACTGAACAAGGGTTGTAATTTATTTTTATTTATTTATTTTTTCTAATGTGCATATTAAAAAGTTTGATTTGGGGGTGGGGGGTCAAAAGTAAAGTTTTTGAGATAAAAGTTTAGCTAGATTTTATTTTATTTTAATTTTTTTTATTTCAAAACATTTTAGTATATTTTTGTAAGTCTTTGTTGTTTATTAATGTATTTACATAAGTCTTTGTTGTTTATTAATGTATTTACAAGGCCTATACCCTAAAGTAAGAAAGCAACAAAGAAAGAAAGAAAGAAAGAAAGAGTTGGGGAGGGGGGGAATTTTATTATTGTTTTTATTATAAAGCATTTTTCCATTATTTTTTTTTTCTTAGTGAGGATGAAAGTATACAACATTTTAATCAGGCACTGAGGAAGGGGGGCAGGATACTTCAGAGGATCTACTCTTGCGTGTCACTGCAGGCGTGTGAACCGAATGAAAGGGACTTTCGGCGTAGATCAAGTCGCAAAGATGCAGGTAACTAGAAAACACTGACAGGGACAAACTGTCACTTACAACATCTCAGTTACAATGAACTGATAGAGGAGAGTTTGGGTCACCGCAAAAGAATCACTTACTTAGAAGACAACAGTGGACCTTCAGACACCCCTCTTTCAGGGGAGGAAAACATACTGAAATCCCTAGACAATGTTTCAGACTTGTCAATCTTCCTCTCTTTCTGTTCTCAGTTCATTTAAACAATGTGTGTGTGTGTGTGTGTGTGTGTGTGTGTGTGTGTGTGTGTGTGTGTGTGTGTGTGTGTGTGTGTGTGTGTGTGTGTGTGTGTGTGTGTGTGTGTGTGCTAGCTTAAACGAAAGACAATGCTGACAGAAAGAATGTTAGCATCCTTCTTCTCCCTTCCTCCAGCATAGTCAATAATGAGTTTGGTTCAGTGATGCAGTTATAAGATTTCTGTTGAAATGATTTTTGGAGAGGAATCAGCTCAGAATAAGAACTGATCGATTAGCCTGTCATGGTAAATAACAGCTGAGATGATGTAATGAATGCACCACTGAGGGTGATTGGTTCACATTTTCATCAGAGGGAATTCTGGGTGAAGGCGCATTGACAGTCCTGTAAATCAAGTCATGCTTAAATAAATGCCAGCACTCAGAAACGGCATGAAAAGATTGAGGGATATTTATGAAAATTAACGCTTACGCTAAATGCTTACTGAGCTGAATGTGGGTGCATTATATATTACATTTTCATAGTAGGGGGTTATGAGAGATAAATCTATTTAGACATGGTTATGAATTTGTGTAATCCTAAAGGGGACTAAATAAACATCAAACTGCTATGTGTAGCTTCAGTTTACGACAGGAGAAAATCTCAGGGTAACTGCAGGTCACACTCTCACATCTCTCTTTTTTGAACTGAGACGTATACCTTTATACTGTTATATATATATATATATATATATATATATATATATATATATATATATATTTATATATATATATATATATATAATTTCAAGTAAAATGTGGAAATTATTCTGCCTTGTGACTGTCCTCGTCATTAACTTAAATAGAGAATGAAAAAAACATTGTTAGTAGCAATGTTATTGAAATACACTGGCACTTGTATAATTAGTGTCTGTTTACAAAATAACCAGTCATGAATGTGCATATCACTCCAAATAAAAGTTTATATAATTTTCTCACCAATTATTGAGACCAATTATGATGTCTATGCAGAGTGATGCCTCCATATAATAAAAAGAGAGATTGTCAGAATTCATATAATAAGAAAAAAGAGATAAATGGACTTATTAGTGTGGATACAGCATATGGATTCGGCAAGGAAATCCAAAGTATGAGCAGAGAACAAGTGACAGTGTGGTGCACTGTGGCATTCTACTAATATCACAGTATTATCTATAGGCTGATATACTCATGTTGCACTGAAAGACATGTGCAACCAAAAATATTTTGTGGCTGTTTTTGGTTTAGTGCTTAAAGTGCTTTTAAATGACAGAAACAGTGCTTGTGAAGGCTTGTCACATTTTCTCAGAAATTATGTGAGGAAATAGTTCAGACAGTCAAAGACACAAACAAATTCACACACAGAAAATATGAGCAATTATTTGCAAACTAACTAACCTTTTTTCAAGGATCTGCTATTTAAAATATGCATATATTAATTTGTTTATTTTTATGATTCTCTGTGTAGTTTATAAGCAATATTTTAAAATGCACTATTTAAAGTTTATTTAGACATTATTTAATTTATCTCCTTATGGATGTGTGTGTGTGTGTTTTAATTTTTTTTTATTTGTATTCACTTTTGCTTATAGGTTTGCCCCACTTTTTGTTTAGATTTGTCTCCTTGCATTAAATAAAACTTTATATACAGTTATACAATAACATTTGATTTTGTTCATTTTTTTCGACATTTGAATTGTTCTGATTATTCTATTATTCCTGTATATTAAATTTTTATCTTACTTTTTATAATGCAAAAGTAAAAACTGATTTTAAAAAGGTGAAAAAATGGAAAAAGAAATGGTGATTTGTAAAAACACCTGAAATATGCACAAAAACAATTACAATTTATTCCTTTCTCCTCTAAATAAATCACTCATCAAGTCTGCAATGGCTCTATGGATGTTTTAATATTTAGACATCTTTTTCACCTATTTTCATGATCTTGCCTACAGCCAGCAAAGCCCCAGGCTGGCCCTGCCCATTCAAACATATTGATCTTTCATTTTTACAGGCATCACAAAAATAAGTACTCTGCTAGTATTTCTCCAATCATCTTCAGAGCACCCTTGAGGGTTGAAACTTGTTAGAAATACATTTAAATAAGTGCCTGACTCATCTGCTGTCTGGCCATGTGAAGAATGGCTGAAACTGCAGGTTTGTTCATTTCTGGACAGGTAAATAAATGTGAATTGACACAGCTGAGCAGAGTAAAGTTTTATTAATGGGGAAGTCACTTTTCATAAACTATACAGTAAAAATGATTGACCTCTGCAGTTACAGAGCAGAAGAGAAGGCCAGTTCACTTAACAGAGCGCTAGTGTTTAGTCTGTCTGTATTTGTAGTTTCAGTGAACAACAAAACAGATTTTAATTCTGTAGCTGAAGTAGATCATAAAGTAGTTCATTCTTATGTCGTGTGTGTGTGTGTGTGTGTGTGTGTGTGGGTGTGTGTCATTAAAATAAGACAAAAATAAAATAAAGATATTTCTTATATTAATTCATTATTTTGTCTTTGAAGAATCGTGATATAATCTCAAGCCCTTGTAACAGGATGAGTGGAAATTAAAATTGAATTAGCTGTGTGATGTTTTTGATATTATGCTGATCACTCACATTCATGCACACATGTCCTTCTTGAGTTTACAAGTCATTTTTAGTAGGGGGTGGTCCTTTATCCAACTCAGTGAATCTGTTTTTTGTTTTTTTCTGACTTGTTGGTGTTATATATTTCACTTGGCTGTTATAAATTGCACTGAGTAAATACAGCTGGGTAAAACAAAAACTGTGTCCTTCTTCAGACTGCCAAGCAACAAAATGTGATTATTTTAAAATCACTGTTTTAAAGTTTTTATCATAAACAGTGGTCAAATACATACACAGTAGTTTGTCGAGACTATACACATGATTATCATGGTAATAGTGTGCAGTGAATATTAACAACAACAACCAGGACCTTTAAAACTTACATGCATTTAAAGGGATACTCCACCCCAAAATGAAAATTTTGTCATTAATCACTTACTCCCATGTCGTTCCAAACCCATAAAAGAACATAATTTAAGAGATTTTGGATGAAAACCTGGAGGCCTGCGACTGTCTCATAGACTGCCAAGTAAATAACAGTGTCAAGGTCCATAAAAGGTATGAAAGTCGTCGTCAGAATACTCCATCTGCCATCAGACATGCAATCTGGGTTACATGAAGTGACGGGAAAAAATTTTGTAAGCGAAGAAAACAAAAATAACGACTTTTTTAAATAATTCCTTTGTCAACAGTCTCCTCTGTGTCTCTCCATATCACTGTATGCTGCGTATACTCTCAAAGCTAAATACACGTAGAAACTGCGCATCATTGTGGCGCGGATGACACAGAAGAGCATACACAGTATACGTGATATGGAGAGACACAGAGGAGACTGTTGACAAAGGAATTGTTGAATAAAGTCGTTATTTTTGTTTTCTTCGCTTACAAAATGTGTTCCCGTCACTTGACACTGTTACTTATTTGGCAGTCTATGGGACAGTCTCAAGCCTCCAGCTTTTCATCCAAAATATCTTAAATTGTGTTCCGAAGACGAACAAAGCTTTTACGGGTTTGGAACGACATTGGGGTAAGTGATTAATGACAAAATTTTCATTTTGGGGTGGAGTATCCCTTTAAGTGTGTTCTAAATAAGACTATGAAATATTTTGTGCACCAATGGATCCTCTGCAGTGAATGGGTGCTGTCAGAATGAGAGTCCAATATCATCACGATATTCCACAAATAATCCACACGACTCAAGTCCATCAATAAACATCTTATGAAACAAATCCATTATAAAGACATTTTAACTTAAAACCATTGCTTCTGGCCAAAATACCAGTCCATAATCCATAATAATGATTCTTCCAGTGAAAAAGTCCATATTTTTAGTCCTCTCACATCTAAACCCTGACATATTAGTAAAGAACTGCTTCGGACATTTCTCTCCTGATTCAGATGAGATTACTTGAAAAGAGTAAAATTATGGATTGAAGTAAATTCGTCTTAGTAATGCATTTGTTTATTACAAACACACAGCAGAAAATGAAAATATCTTTTCTGTCCTGCAGTTAAAACATTCTTGTTTTCTGTGTTTTGTGCGTGTATGCCACACATTGCATGTGATATGGCTGTAATAACGCACAGGTGTGGTAGACTCCTGTCATGGTGTGCTGCAGTTATGCAGGCTGTGCTACAATGAATGGGCTCAGGTGGCTACTCAATGAAATGAAGGTGTGAACACAGGCTGTCTGTGACAGAGTAAATCATGTTTAAGAGTGCTGGCACAACAGTCTGGGGAAACAAATCACTCTAAAATCCAAGCAAAGCAAAATTTAGCCACAGACAGGTGCAGGTGCAGCAATGTAGCTCTCCAGAAAAGCTTACAAAACAGTTCACCCAAAAATGAACATTCTGTCATCATTTACTCACCCTCATTTTGTTCACAACCCTCATGACTTATAGGGAAAAACAAGAGGTTTAGCAAAGTCTCATGCTGTTCTTTACAAAACTGGACATTTTAGCAGTAACTCCTTTTGAATTACAAAAAAGTCATATGCATTTAATTCAACCTGATCTGTAAGAAAATGTAACTGTTTTACAAAGTGATGATTTCGTATAAATTTGGGATTTGTTTGAATTTTTAGAACAAAAAGTAAGCGTAAAGCTCCATCCAGTTAGTGGGGCGTATGAAGATTGTATGAATACGTACAAATGAGATCACACAAATTTATACTAATTAATCACTAATTTGCAAGAATAAAAAAATGTTACAAATTTCCATGAGAATGTGTTGGTTTTAACTGACGTGAGGGTGGAAACATGGAGTACAATTTCTCCAAAACTTTATCCTTTTGAACGATAAGATTGTTTAATGTTAGGATTTCTAGAATATACTATGGATGGATGAATGCAAAAGGTCAGCGTGGACAAAGGCAGCATGAACTATGAATTATTTAAAATAATCAGCACCACACAAATAACACTTCCAGACTTACTGTGTAAAGCCACTGTTTTCCAGATATTTGAAGTGTCAAGAAAGTAATGTTTTAGAATGAGAATTTATAATAAAAGTGTTGCTACATGACTGCTTTCCATGCAGCTTTTTTTAAAAGTGTTGATAATTGATTTTTTTATATGAGGATTTGTTAATGTAGAGGTGAGTGTGGTTTTTTGGGGAGGATAAATGTTTGATTTTATGTTAGTTATACTGTGTTAATTTGTTATCCTGCAGGTTTTCTCTTCCAATGAGTCAAATATCACTAAATCACTATGTAGACACCAAAGGCGCCCCTTATCATTTTTAAAGCAATGTTTTTCCCGGTAACCGTAATGAGAACCATTTGCTGTCACTGACACAAAAGGCATCATGAAACATCATCTTAAAACATCCCGATAATTTTGTTGGCTAAAATGTGTCCACACTTGTAATTCTATATGCTTTTGTCTGAAGAAAGCTGTATTATATATTGATTATGTATTTAATTTAACACAGTTAGTCAGCGGTTCCTGTAGCTGCAGTAGAAGTGTCGATGGGGTATAATTTTCATTATGAGCTCAGAAACATTAATTAGCGCATTAGCTTTGCTGAAGTGTTGTTTTCTGTTTGATTAGACAACTAATGTATAAACCTCATCATCAACTTTCTTCAGATTTATTTCTGGTGGTCACTGTTTAGATTTGTTTCATGCTCAAAGCCACACGAGTGCAGAACAAACCGGATTCAACATTAACTGTAACTGTGTGTGAGTTAAAATGGAAAGATTCAGGAGCAGCTGAATAATACAAAATATGTAATTAATATATGTGCTGCAGGTTTTTTTATTATGTTGCTAGGCAACCACCGAATCAGCTGTCCTGTCAGCCTAATCAAGGATTATAGGAGTCATAATCTTTGGTTTGCTGTTAAGTAAACTGTCATATTAGCAGAAACTTAAAAAAAATAAATAAAGTAACTTGTGACAGCCACCACAAGTTTGTCCTCCATCATTGCAGTCTCCGGACGTTCCCATCTACTGTAAACTTCCGTCACCACAACGGAAGGCCCACCATCTATAGTAGGGTAATGAACATGAACAGTATTGTTATTGTGGGCACTTAAAATTATGTGAATAATTCTAGATACCTTATTATCAGAATTGTTTAGAGTTTTAGAATGCACATTACCTAATTTTCTGACCAGTTAAGTTTTATAACACTGCATGTTTGCGGCGTAAATGTTCGGTCTGATTTTCGCATAGATCTGAACAAAATCGGCATGCGTGCTGTATAAAAATGCAAGTTCACTCTCTGACAGGAGATGGCGGAACAGCAGAAATATAGCCATTACCATGGTTACCTCTGTGCACAAAGCATAAATATAAAATATACTTTGCTTTGGTGTTTATCAAACAACACAAAATATTTAAATACACCATTTTTTTTATTCAAACATTTGTTTACACTTATACAGCTTTGTATTTTAATGTGGACTACAACATGCCAGCACAGAAAAGAGATCATTCTATTATTATTGATGATAATAATAATGATAATAATAATAATATTTTATTTGTATTATTGTTCTCCAATTTAATTTTCATAACCCATTGACATTCTTGCTTTATTAAAGCATCAATTTCACTCAATTTGATACATTACTCTGAAAGCATTAAAACTTTTAGTTACTTAGAAATGGTTAAAAAGTTCTTAAAAAGTGCTTAAGACGTAAAAATATCTTAATTTTTATATATTTAAATATAAATATACTGTAAAACTACTGTAAAAACTCTAAAACAAACTATAAAACACATTTTTGTTACTTGATGTAAAATAAATGTTAACTCAATTAAAGTATAAAAATAAGGCAACATTTCTCATTTTCATTAAGTTTCTCTTCATAAAATAACTAAAACTAAAACTGAACTAAAAATGAATATAAATTAATATATTTTAAAACAACAAAAACTAATGAAAATGACAAAAACCATCTACAAAATAACTAAAACTAAAATGAAAACGATAAAATCGAATTAAAAATATTAACAAACACTATGGGTGATTCTTTTCTATACACACTGTATATTCTATAATATAGTGTATAAACAAGGTTTATACACTACTGTGCAAAAGTCTTAGTCCACTAGTATTTTCACCAAGAAAAGATGTTTTTTTAAGTCAGTCATCTCTTTTGCTGTAGTGTGTCAGTAGGAAATATCAGTTTACATTTCTAAACATTTCTTTTGCCATCAGTTGGAATAATGCACTGAGATTTTTGTCTGCACAAGGAGTCTGACAACAGCCAGTGTGCGTGCAACACAGAGATCGGATCTCACCATCATCCAGTCCATCTGCAATTACAGACTAAATCCAGAAGAACTGTGGGAAAGTCTCCGAAACACTTGAAGAATCCTTGCATAGTTACCATAAAGAATTCACACCGTTGTATTACAACAACACAACTTCATGACAGTTCAAAAATTGTCATGTAGCATGTTAAACAGCTCACCAAGACGAAGAGAGATACTAGAGAATTGACTTTAATAACTATAATACTAGACACAAAAATAACGCTTATACATCAATGATAACCGACAACCACTGAGGGAGAACTGAGGACTATTAAGCATGACCAAACAAAGGAACTAATTAGATAATTAAATAGAACACTGGTGAACAGAATGACATAATTAGGACAACACAGGAAATCTAGGTGACAACAGAAAGAACCAAAAACACAATGAAACAGCAAAGAGAAAACAACAGACAAGTTACCTAAGTATTGACAAATTGGCCATTTCGATTGAATTTGTGTATTCTTAGTCATTAAAAAAAAAAAAAACGGTTTCGTAGCACATCGATAAATACTTATGAATGAGGCTAATTAACCAAATGGTAAAATACTTGTCATGAGACTATGTTGTATTACAATAGTGCAAATGCATAAGTACACTTAAAATGACATGATATTGTCATGAGTAACTCACACTGTGAATGCAATAGACACACTTAAACTCGAACATTAAATCAAATCACAACACTGTAATGACAACACCACGATTTCATGAGTATTCATAAGCATTGTTGCAATTTATGAGTATTCATAAGCATGGGTTGGCAGCTTCATATGAATTTGTGTAATCATATGAAAATGTACAGGTGCATCTCAATAAATTAGAATGTCGTGGAAAAGTTCATTTATTTCAGTAATTCAACTCAAATTGTGAAACTTGTGTATTAAATAAATTCAATACACACAGACTGAAGTAGTTTAAGTCTTTGGTTCTTTTAATTGTGATGATTTTGGCTCACATTTAACAAAAAGCCACCAATTCACTATGTTCATTCACTGTACATGTACTCAATACTTGGTAGGGGCTCCTTTTGCTTTAATTACTGCCTCAATGTTCATTCACTGTACATGTACTCAATACTTGGTAGGGGCTCCTTTTGCTTTAAGCCCAGGTTTCTTTGACAGTGGCCTTCAGCTCATCTGCATTTTTTGGTCTCTTGTTTCTCATTTTCCTCTTGACAATACCCCATAGATTCTCTCTGGGGTTCAAGTCTGGTGAGTTTGCTGGCCAGTCAAGCACACAACACCACTGTCATTTAACCAACTTTTGGTGCTTTTGGCAGTGTGGGCAGGTGCCAAATCCTGCTGGAAAATGAAATCAGCATCTTCAAAAAGCTGGTCAGCAGAAGGAAGCATGAAGTGCTCCAAAATTTCTTGGTAAATGGGTGCAGTGACTTTGGTTTTCAAAAAACACAATTGATCAACACCAGCAGATGACATTGCACCCCAAATCATCACAGACTGTGGAAACTTAACACTGGACTTCAAGCAACTTGGGCTATGAGCTTCTCCACCCTTCCTCCAGACTCTAGGACCTTGGTTTCCAAATGAAATACAAAAATTGCTCTTATCTGAAAAGTGGACTTTGGACCACTGGGCAACAGTCCAGTTCTTCTTCTCCTTAGCTCAGGTAAGATGCCTCTGACGTTGTCTGTGGTTCAGGAGTGGCTTAACAAGAGGAATACGACAACTGTAGCCAAATTTCTTGATACGTCTGTGTGTGGTGGCTCTTGATGCCTTGACCCCAGCTTCAGTCCATTCCTTGTGAAGTTCACTCAAATTCTTGAATCAATTTTGCTTGACAATTCTCATAAGGCTGCGGATCTCTCGGTTGGTTGTGCATCTTTTTCTTCCACATTTTTTCCTTCCACTCAACCTTTCTGTTAACATGCTTGGATACAGCACTCTGTGAACAGCCTGCTTCTTTGGCAATCAATGTTTGTGGCTTACCCTCCTTGTGAAGGGTGTCATTGATTGTCTTCTGGACAACTGTCAGATCAGCAGTCTTCCCCATGATTGTGTAGCCTAGTGAACCAAACTGAGAGACCATTTAGAAGGCTCAGGAAACCTTTGCAGGTGTTTTGAGTTGATTAGCTGATTGGCATGTCACCAAATTCTAAATTGTTGAGATAGTGAATTGGTGGGTTTTTTGTTAAATGTGAGCCAACATTACCACAATTAAAAGAACCAAAGACTTAAACTACTTCAGTCTGTGTGCATTGAACTTATTTAATACACGAGTTTCACAATTTGAGTTGAATTACTGAAATAAATGAACTTTTCCACAACATTCTAATTTATTGAGATGCACCTGTACATGAGTATATCCTGCTAATACTTACGAATGGCATTGTATGAATCGTAAAATACTTAAGGATTACAATGAGACAATAATGTACTAATTATAATGACATTTCACAAGATCAAGTTTTCACAACAAGGAATGATTTCACATGTTTGGTTAAATATGGATTCATTTATATGTATATATAAAACACATGAATATTTGGTTTAATTTGGCACTTCTAGTCAACTAAATTATGTTTATGTCTACTAAAATTAGATGCCATTTTGAATAAAACTGACTAAAATGAATTCATATGACATGACAAAATACTAACAGAATTAAAAGAAGAAGACAACAGCTATGACTGTGTAAAAATAGTTACATATTTGGCCAAGAGGGAAGTGACAACAGGTTGTGTTATTACAACACTGCACCCAAAAGGGTCATTTTCACGTAATTTTTAGCAATGTGGCTTCTCTTTATGCCTGTCAACAGATGGAAACCTCAAATTTGGTTGTCATAAAAGTTTAGGATTTAATACAGCACAGCTGTGAGCTCTCAAAGTTTAAGCAGCTGTGTTTATTGAAGAGGGTGATTAATTTTGGAGGTAAAACTGGGATTTGTAATCACTTCCCTTTTGTGTGATTCTGAAGCTAAAAAACAACACATCACATTAATCACACACCCTAATTAAAAAACAGCAGGCTTCTAGCTCTATCTCTCTCTCTCTTACCCTTACACTATCTATCTTTCTCTCTTTATGCTGTCTCTCTCTCTTTCTCACGTGTGATGGATTTGTAGGATGCACCCAGTCGTGAGCTGCTCTAATTTAGAGCCTATCAATACATCTTATCAGTGGGGGCTTTTTCTCCCTTGTTTCTCCACCTTATTCCTCCTTCTCTTACTCCCATCTTCCACAAACGCAGACTCAACATCTTCTGAAGCATGACTCTCTTTGACTTTGGCTCACTGGATAATTAAACCCCAATGTGAACTTTCTATCCAGAGACCAGTGGCGAGGCCAGAAATCTACAAGTGAGAAGACTCTCACTGCCTTCGCTCAAATTTCATCTCTTCTTAGACTGTATGATTTGCACATTTTGCACAGCAGAACTCTGGATTACTGCATGCAGTGCGGCATTAATAAATCATATGAATTACTGGGTTATTTTCAGTGGTGTTGTGCTTATTGCCTCTTTGAGTTATGTGGTGTTTGCCTATATCACACATACTGCATCGGCAACGCAAATCTGCATCCCATATAAACATGTTACAATGTTAACACTACCTGAGTAAGCAGCTACAAGTAGGGTCACCACCCGTCCTGCTTTGCATTGTATCGTACAGTGTTTTCACCCCTTGTCTCGCACGTCGCATTGAGAAAATGTCCTGCATTTTCATCAGTCTGTTGTTTTCTAATTGTAATATTAAGAAAACATGCATGCACAATTTTTCACTTCTTGTTTAGAAGTGGTTAATCAGATGTAAACAAATACAAAAGTAATTTTTTTTTTTTTTTATATAATGTTATGTGTTATAACGGAACATATAGAGTTTTGGTGCCAAATTCACATGTCATGCTCAATTTGAGGACTTTTAGAAATCAAACTCTCTTAAAACAAACATTTCACACTTTGTTTAGTTCAGTTCGTGCAGTTTCCAACAGTTGAGGTCATACGTTTACATGAACTATACCATGCAGAATCTGCTGAATGTTACAACTTTCAAAATTTTAAGAGGGGTCAAAAATGGCATGTTATTTATTCATTCATTCATTCATTCATTTTGAACTGCTCTAAATTTCACATAATAGATGTTTACATACAGTATAGTACAAAATAATAATAAAACAAAATAATAGCTGAATTTACCATAACAATAGCTGACTTGAATGAAAAAATATATGGACTGTATGCATGAACTGTTTATGTGTTTGAGTGAGCCAACAAAGGTGACTTAAAAAAAAAAATAAGGAAAATTAAATCAACATTTCATTTTATAGCCGGTATGTTGTGCATCCTAAATAAATAAAATTAAATCATATTTTTGCATATATTTACAAATTCACTTTTTGAATACCTTGTTAAAATTAAGTTTGGAAATTATGCACAACATATTCCATTCAAAGTGTTTGTTGTTGTTTTTGTTTTTTTTTTCAACATCACATCTCATATTTATAGTGGTTTTTTTCTAGTTCTTCACTGAGACTTTTTGTCCTTGGTAAACTAATCCACTAATTAAACTTTTATTGTGGGCAAAAATGTTTGATGTAGTAGAAATTATGCCACAACTGGGAGTTACAAAAAATTAAATGTTTTATGTTTATTTCACTCTTTGTTTTTATCATCATTTAAAAAAATGTAATTCATATTTTTAAAATTAACTCATATTTTGAGGCTGAAACAATAAAATCTATAAGGCATTTAAAAAGAAGTAAAAATGCTGAGGACATGATAAAAACTTTGCACGACAGTTTTAATGTGACCTTCATATAATAAAAAGAAAACAATAAAATCTGTTAGTTTTCATAAAAATCAACCCCTAGGATATTAAATGTCCCTTAAGAAACACCAGTCTCTTTAATGCACCACAAACACTATCAGTGTGAAAGCTCATGCTGCATACAGTATGTGTGAAACTGGCCTTGAAGAGCAACTCGGTCTTTGATACCATCATTGTTGTTTGTATGTTGGATGGCAAGGACCCTGCATGGCGGATCCACTGTATGATTTATATTGCTTCCTCAGCTTGTTAAATTTCTGAGCAAGGCAAATGTTAAAAAAAAAAAAAATGAATATGCCACAACAGGTCCAAATCATTGCTCATCTGTTATTGTTCACCATAAAAATTAGAGTTAATTTGACATAAAATGGTTATATCCATATGTTGTTGTTTTTTGTTTGTTTGTTTGTTTGTTTTATACTTTTAGTTTCCACATTTGCATAGTGGATAGCCTGCTAACATTTAATGCTCTTGTTTTTCATTTGCTACATTTCCATATTTAACGATTCAAAACAACACTCTGGGTTTTTGCTTCTGCCACTGTGTGATTCTCGTTGTGAAAACCTTGAGCCCTAGCGCACATACAATATATTTTTGTAAGTCTGCATTTATTGCAACATTCAGAGTGGAAACAAAACCGTGACTATGTAATTACATGGCAATTACACAGTATTAACTGTTTAATAACAACAATACAAAAGTGCAATAGAATCAGGGACAACTAAAACAAAGTTGGCTATAATCCTGATGTCTTTTTACAATGAAGTTCTTCATATAAACACACAAACATAGTTTCAGCCTACCTTTTGACAGGCTGTTCATAAAAAATCAGTGAGAGACCCAGGATATGCATGTGTCTTAGTACATGTTCACCATAAAAGTGTGGCGAAACCATGCATTACGGACCAGTTATCTGAACCACACATTACTACAATAGAAATAGCACTGATAGCACAGGCCTGTTTAACCATGCAGACTACAAAATCTTTGTTCAGTGCACAATAACCATATCACCAGTTTTATATAACCATAACCATAACCAGTTGTACAAAGGTTTGAAATGAAATTACACATATGAAACTATATATTTTATACAACAAATATGATGCAGTGTCTATGTGTGTGTGTGTGTGTGTGTGTGTGTGTGTGTGTGTGTGTGTGTGTGTGTGTGTGTGTGTGTGTGTTTGGTATTTTCTGTGACTCTAAGCTTCTGCTTAATTCAAATGAGGGCCAATTATTGACTGTTCTGCCTACATAAAATCCTTTCAATCCATTTGAAGTATAAGAGTCTGCTAGTCAAGACCTTCTGACCTTCTTTTCATCAGTCTGATGATCTACCAATGACTTAAAAGTTGAATGTTGCCAACTCTTTAATACACTAAATTATACATTAATGCAGTACTCTTTAATACAGCAAATGGCCAAAAGTATGAGGACACCTGAACGACACCATATTTGCTTTGTGGTGCGGATGATACAGAAGAGCATACACAGCATATGAGAGACACAGAAAGTGTTCCCGTCGCTTCATATAACCCAGATTGCACGTCTGATGGCAGATGGAGTATTCTGACTACAACTTTCATACCTTTTATGGACCTTGACACTGTTATTTATTTGGCAGTCTATGGGACAGTCACAAGCCTCCCGGTTTTCATCCAAAATATCTTAAATTGTGTTCCGAAGCTTTTACGGGTTTGGAACGACATGGAGGTAAGTGATTAATGACAAAATTTTCATTTTGGGATGGTGTATCCCT
This sequence comes from Cyprinus carpio, assembly GCF_018340385.1. Classification (NCBI taxonomy): domain Eukaryota; kingdom Metazoa; phylum Chordata; class Actinopteri; order Cypriniformes; family Cyprinidae; genus Cyprinus; species Cyprinus carpio. Next base: position 6,103,679 of record NC_056591.1, read on the forward strand.
TTAAGCTAATCGCTACACCTGCTTAGCGTTTCTCATGTAAACACCCTGTATTGTTATAAAAATAGACAGAATCTCATGAAAATCACATACAAATCAAATACTGTCGTAATCGTGTGTTTAATAGCTTCATGTTTCATCCGTGGAAATGTTTTCCTGTGTTTCTTATGTACAGAACTGAACACGAAAGTGTAATGGATGTTCTAATAGGAGACAGGACAGGTAATATGAGTGAAAGATGAGCAGTGAATAAGCTTCCTCTCAGAACAGTCAGAACAGCAATCGTGGAAGAAAAACAGACTGAGACAGCACTGGAAGCAGCTAATGCACATCAGTAAATCAGTGGAAAATTTATAGAAATTATGATTCTGTCTAAGCTATGCATTTTAAAAACAAAAATGCACTAGTGTAAATGTAGCCTAAAAGATGTGGAAACTGAAAACTATTTTGACTATTTGCAATGATTTATTGTGTTGGTTATAATTTATTCCTTTGTGATTTTTTGTTCCTTTGTGCTATGGCTCAGGAGATCAGTCTTTGGGTCTGTAAAAATGTCAATAAGCTGAAAAAATAAAACCAAAACGTTTTTTTTTTTTTTTTTTTTTTTTTTTTTTTGAGGTAATGTGTAATTTAATCTTGTTCAAACGGATTTCATAAAATTGGTATAAAAAAAAAAAGTATTATTCAGGAACTGGTATCGAAGTCAAGGAAGCCAACGATTCCCAGCCCTATATTTGTAATCCTGTATGCTTTGATTTCATCTGTCCTATATGTGGTACTTACTGGTTTAATTATAACTATTGTTCTGAACCATCATCATCTAAATCATAAATATGTAATGAGAAAATGAGGGTCAATTTGATTTAAAACTGGCGTTTTTTTTATTCCCAAAATGTGTATAGTGTTTAGACTGTTGTTAAAATGCTTGTTGACACTGGTTTATTTGCACCATTTGCAACTTTAACAATTTGAAACAACACTCTGGCTTTTCACTTCAGTCACATTGCGATTCTCCTTGTGGCAACCAATGTAAAAATGATTACTTCCATATGTTTTTGTACTTTCATTTTTTTAGTTTGTATAGTGTATAGACAGTTGTTAAAACTTAATGAGCTTAAACACTGTTTTTATTTGCAACTTTAGCATTTTGAAGCGACACTCCGTCTTTTTGCTTCTGTCACAGTGAGATTTTCCTTGTGACAGCCATGATCCCTAGTACACACTGTAACCTATGTCTTTGTAAGTCTGCTTTTCTTGTATAACATTCAGAAATTGGAAATACAACTGCACCTATGTAATTACATGGTAATTACATAGTAATAGACCACTCCAAAAATACTTTTTGGAATTAATATACACTCCCAAACATAATTCCACCCTGCTCTTTGACAGGTGTTCATAAACATCAGTGAGAGACCCAGGCTATGTATGTGTCTTATAGTACAGAGTTAAAATAAATATCTGTTTTAAAAAACACAATATATATCTAACAAATAAACCTTGATTCATAGAAGGTGCTTTCTATTATTGCTACTAGTTGCACATGAGGTCAGTGTATAAAGCTCACATCTTAGCAAAAAAAAAAAATAAACTATTTGCATTGCACACACATCCTTACAATACAAGGCAATCATGTTCTTGTTATTGTACCGAAGAGAATTACACTCTATAACATAAATCTCACAAAAACAGTGCATTTACACAAACTGTTCACATTAATGTCACAAACAGATGAAGATTGGCTTTGTTTCGGGCTAAGAGACCCCTAGAGTCCTTTTCCACAGCACTTTTTTTCCTGAGCTAGACAAATGCAACACCACTTCCATTTATAGCAGTATTCCCATGATAACTACATGAACACTACAGTCTAGAGTACAAAACAAGCAACAGTCTAAATCGCTCTAACATTAAATACTGCCATTGCGTTTACTAGGTTAACCTTTAAATGACCACAAATGAACATAAACGTAAAACCACCATCAAAGATTCATATGAGTCGAGCAAAAAACAATCTGCATCTCAGTAGCTTCACTGAAATTTAAAACCCTGCACATACAAATGAAAGCAATGGTTCACTCAAAAGTGAAAATTCTGTCATTATATATTCATCCCCATGTCGTCCCAAACCTATATGACTTTCTTTCTTCCACTCACCAAAAAGAAGATATTTTAAGGACACATTTGTCCCTCATTGAGTTTCATTGTATGGACAAATAAAGAAGAAATAAGGTCATGCAGGTTGGGAGCAACATGAAGATATACTTTTCACATTTATGTGAACTATTTCTTTAGAGACTAGCTACAATCCTCACACCAGCGTGATAAAGACAGGAAAACGTGGGACTTACTTTGTGTATTCTTCATTGTCTCTGTCGCACCTTGCATCCTTATGTTTCTCCCAGTCCTTCCCGTGTTTGCAGGTAGTCAATAAAATGATATCATCCCCATTATGTATATGATGCAAGGCATTTCTGGTTTCAGAACCGATGCCAGTTAGATACCTCTTCCCTTTGAAGACCAGCAAGTATTTCCGTAATGGAGGGACATTGTTAAGATTCAGATTACCTTTGCTCCCTCCATTCTGAGGATGGTCTTTTGAAAACAAAGGAATGGACACATCAAAACGTGGTCTAAAGTTGTCCATATCGGTGCTGGCCTTGGCCAGCATGGCTTGGCCGATATCGAAGCCTAGTTCCTCCGTATAATCAGGCCACGTTCCAGAGTACAAGTTAAAAATCAGATGGTTTCTCCCTTCGTACCACAGAGGGAGGCTTTGAATTCGGGCTCGGACGTTATGTACATACTGAGCGGACAGCTGGTCCCTGTCTAGAGTGTCTATGCTCAATACAAACAGACAGGCCTCATTAGGGTCTGTTGTGTAGAACCGCGATTCCTCGATGGCAGCCAGAATCTTCTGGTAGCTTTCCGAGGGCGCTTCACCTTTCTGAGGCGGATACACGTAAATTTTAAACCCCCGTTCACAGCGCTGGAAATCGAAACAGGTCTCCATGCGACATCGCCGGCTCTTGTAGATGTTCTTCTGGATTTCTCGTCTCTCGTGAGGAGACGTGTGTTGATGAAGAAGCAGGGGTCCATCCTCTTCCTGCTCGGCCTCACCAAGGTACGTCTGCAGGGGAGGATCCACCCATTCTGGCCAACGGGGCGGCCGAGGTGGGACACCGGCGATCTGTGAGACTCCATAAAGCTGGGCATTGTTCTGGAACTCACCGATTTGTAGACCACACAGGTAGGCTAGTAAGAGGCTACAGGCCCCCACAGATACCAGCAGGTATCGCTTCTTCGCCTGCATGTGGACAGCGAGAAGCAGGGCAGGAAAAGAAGGAAGAACAGCGGGTCGACTGTAAACCCACGGGATAAGCTCTCATACCAACACGAGCATTCTGATTTTGCACGGACCACTGTAAGTGCAGAGAGGGTCATGTTAGCTACACACCAGAGTTAAAAAATGACAGAATGTAACATTGTAACTCCATCTGAATACAGTCTTTATTACTTATAATTTACAATAAGACCACATTGAAAATCTGGGATTTGAACCTAGAAAATGTAAAAATACAGAAACATATAAATTAAAAATAAATTATTTTAAAAGTAGGCTACTGGATAACAGACTTTTAGAATTATTTAGAATTTAAGAATTATTATTTTCAAGAAGTTGGCTAATTATCATTATGAAAACCAGTGTGGAATTAAAATCAGTGCGTCTTCCAAGGAGGTCTACTTTCTTAATCTTGCAGCGCCATCAGAGATTCGTCTAGCACCATGTATTTATGACGTGTAAATGTATAATAAAGTGATAAGTAATGACAGTAGGCTACTTATATTTTGTCAACATTACCGCATGATACAGATCCTTAAAAAAAGTGCTCTGTTGCTATAGTAACTACCTCAGGTGAAAGTCTTGGCAACTTTGTCAATTTAACTAATCTCATTTTTGTGGTCACTAAAACTTTTGAAAACGTGAATAAAATGTATATACACTTAATATACACTTTAAAGTATACAGATATAACTGTTCCTACTATGGGATATGGCTTCAAAAACTTCAGAGAGGTAAAAACTGACTACATACATAAATTACACACTTTCTAATATATATATATATATATATATATATATATATATATATATATATATATATATATATATGTATATATAGGCCTATGTATATATAGGCCTATATATTATATCAAAAAAGAGAAACTTCTGTTTATGTAGTGAGGCTATTTCAGTACCAAATGTGAGCTTTTTACTCTCTTCACCTCGTTTGAAAACTCCTCAAACTTGTGCATTATTTATAAAACTACAGAGAATAAAATTAGCTTATTAAATTGAGTTACATTTAACACTGTACTTGCAACTTATGTAATATATGCTGAACAAACTGAAACTGCATGCATAGAGATACAGAGATGCTTTACCTCAGTCACCTGTTGAAGCGTCAGTCATCTACTGATGAGCAGAAGACCTTCCCAACTTTATATTAGAAATCAAAGCACTATCAAGTCAGCGCATTATTGGGAGTTGTGCAGAAGTATTTGCCAGCCATTTCTGTATTCATAAAGCAAATGTTTTGATCCTGTACGTCAGTATAATAATGTGCTGAAAAACACACGCTGTCTGAATCCATTACTCTGATAAAGCAACGTGATGTTTGTTATTAGCTGTTTCTGTCTTTACATGCATGATCTATATATCTTCATATTTCCATATGCCACTGTGCAACTTCAGAAAATCCAGAGTCTTCTTTAAAATGCATTCCGTCCACGAGTCTCGATTCATCACAACCTCAGCCTACTGATATGCTCCAAATATCTCCAGAATCTGAGATCCTTCTATAAACGTGAGGATTATCAACCTCTATCTCTCTGGATAAATGTGCAGGTTTTAGAGAAAAATCCATCGCAGAGTCCCTGAGACATCCTGAGCGCTCAAGTTGCGTTCACAACTCTCCGAAACCAACGCGAAACTTCTCATCACGCCACTCGTGGACTCACAGCATCCTGCTGACTCTGAAAGAATCTCATAATCCACCTGGACCACAGGTTTTAATCGCAATAAAGTCCTTCCAGCGGTTTGATTTAATTTGAAGCTAGCTGTCAGTCACAGCATGATCCAGAGTCAATCCAGGGACCACGTGCACAGACTCCAAAACAGTCCCCAGTTTCGCTCTCATGACACTCCAGTGTTATTTCATCTGTTTTCCATACTCCTGCAAATTCAAGCACTGCAGATGATCAGATGTCCGCGGTTGGCGTGAAAGTTAACGCTGCTGTCAGCTGAACGTCACTTCACTCCAGCGCATCTTCTCCGGGACGAGTCCGCGGAAGCACGCACACCTTCTGTCGCATGCCTGTCCCTCTATACGCAGTCCCAGCAAGTCTTCTCCTTCAGAATCAGCAGGCGTGGAGCATGATGGAGAGCTTCTGGGGAGAGATGAGGAATCCGCTCTGGATCTCTGTGAGCTTGAACCTCCCACCACCATTGAGTCTGTCCTCTCCGTTATTAGTAGAGGAGGCGCCGAGAGAAGGAGCGGTCAGCGGGGAGCGTCGATCATCTCAGAAGAACTGTGTGCGGATCAGACGCGACACGAGGACGCGCGCGACAGCAACCGAGCCACAGGCTGCAAACATCTTCACTGAGAAACTCTGTGATGATCCACCTCCACTGATGCCCACTGCAACACATGAAAAATGTTATTGTGAAAATTTGATTTTCAAAGTAAATTTATTCAAGATTTTAAATGTTATACGAGACACAGATTTGTGTCGATAAATTATAGGGTGTAAGGGGGCTGACGGTTTTACATTTAAAGTAGCATTATGTTAAGTACTACACAAGTTCATTACACAAATAGTTTATTTAAAAGTGAACACAATGCTGATATTCAAGTTTTCAATAAATGTTTACTCTATAAAATCACGGAAACAGAGTTGACCATTTAAAGCTTCCTGCTAAATGTAATAAAATCTTGAAAACAATAAGATTTGCCCTCTACAGTTTCACAGCATCCTGAATAGCCTATAGGCTAATGATGTTATGAAAGAGCTTTCATTAATGAAATTGTGTATCATTTTAATAAAAGAGAGATAAAGGGTTGATGCATTAGCTACTTTGGGACATGTCTTTTTTAATGACGGATTACGTTATATCCGGTCATCAATCTCATTCATAACACTATTATTAGATGATGGGCAGTGCTGTTCGCCATTTAGTCTCAATTCAATCAGCTGATAGCAGTCATTCTATCAATAATGATTGTCATAAAAAAAGTAAAAGAAGACTAAGTTATAATAAGTAAGGAATTTACACAAACAATGGGAAGTGTGTGTGTGTGTGTGTGTGTGTGTGTGTGTGTGTGTGTGTGTGTGTGTGTGTGTGTGTGTGTGTGTGTGTGAGAGAGAAAGAGAGAGAGAGAGAGGGAGAGAGAGAGTTTGACAAGACAAGAATCCCTTGAACTGTGACCATGTTCATTCAGGGACCACTGAGCTCTCTCTGAGGTATGTGTATTTCAAAGTAAATGCTGCCATCTAGTTGTGGATGTTGGTAAGATAAAAGCCTTATAAAAATATAAAAACATTGTACTTCATATAAGAATATAAACGCAATGAACAAACAGAAACTCGCTCCCCTGATCTGATATATAAAGGAGCGGCAGGGTTGCACCGAATTCCGTATTGAATATTTCAAAGAGGTTTTGACCTGTCTGGATCACAGGTATGTCCTTGGGCTATAGTAGCAGTTGCCTAAAGCACAATGTGGTAGATTTAAGACAGCTCTGTCAATCCTCTAACCATGAGCAGAAAAAAAAATACATAGCCTAAATAGCCACAAGCACACTTACAGATAAAGCTGAATTTTCAAACTCACTCACCACAAACATTTGAACAGTGGTGTACTCAGTGGTAGGCTATACAACATTTAGTTTCAATCCTCTAACCTGATTGGTTAAGCAGCGCTCCAAGAATACACTGCTTACACTGTTTATTACTACAAAGTGGAATAGAATAGTGCATAAGCATGCGAACTGGGACGCACCTATTGTTACACCAGTTGGCGGCAAAATTAGTCAATTTAGTCACTGAATCGTTTAACTTGTGTTCAAAAACACTGATTCAAAATTTACTGGCCTTGAGGGGACATTAAATAGCCTACCCTTACGAAAAAGAAGTTTATTCAAGTGTGCTATTAGTATACTTCTTTTAAACTTGCTTTTAGTTTACTTTTTATGTACTTCTCAGAAATGGGCTTTATATACTTCTCAGAAATGGGCTTTAAATGCTTTTCAGTATATGACTTACAGGCCTACTTAAAAAAAGTCTAAATATATTTGAGCTATACTTGTGCTCCTAGAATCCGTGTTTTCATTGTTATACAGTAGAGGGCGCTAGTACACTTCTTCTGTACAGAATTTCCAAAAAAAACGCAAGTGAAGAAGAAGAAGAAACAACAGATACTAACACATGTAACATGATCATCTGACATGAAATGGCATCAAAACTGTAATGTTATGGAATAAAATGTCGACCGATGAAGAGGTAATAATAACAGTCAAGCTTTGGGGTGTTGATCGACTCCATCTACGTTTTGATTATCATTCTGAATCCAAATTATAGTCTTTTTTTTCAGCTTTTTGTTCAATATGTTATTTCTTTATTTTTTATGAAACTTACCCACATTAAAGTGTTTAAAAAAATTATGCATGAAGCTAGAATAAAATGTTTTGGTTTTCGTTCTTTCTTTGGATGTTTTGTATGTTAGGATATTCATATAACAAAATATATACAAATTAAAACCTAAATAGAGACATAGTAGTATACTTAAAGTATGATGTACGGTTCACTTAAAGAAAATTTATGAGTATACTTGCAGTATAAAACTACTAAAATAGTAGTTTACTGAGACTATACTTCAAAGTGTACAAAGTATTTAATTAGTAAACTGTCAGTATACCTATAAGTTCACTTTTAGTATAATTGCAGTACAAACTACAAACATAGAGGTAAACTAGTTGTGTACTCAAAGTTTGAGTATACTTAAAAGTATACTTTTATATTCTAGAAAGTTGGCCAATTTAGTCCCAAGGAGTATTGAAACAGTACACTTACAAGTATACTACTAGTACACTGATATTTGTATACCTGCTACATAAAGTATACTTAAAAATATACTTGAACTTTACTTAAGTATACTTAATAAAATAAACTTGAAGTATATTACTCTTTGCTAAGGGTATATTTGTATATATTTCTATTGTTTACACTCTGCCCTGTTCACAACAACATTATGATTTAATCAGTACTCTGACCAGCATCTTTTGTGTGACTGACAGTAAACCTGTGTGAGTGCTGTCTCATTTTGTCCCTCAATTCCTCCTTCCACCAACCCCTTTTTCCACTCGTAGGTAATGTCTACCGTACAGTAGCAACATCAGTTAAATATTAAATTTGTAATTAAAATGATAAAATTATAAACCCCCACAAGTTAGCTCAAGCCCACATTGTTTATCATGTTTTAGGAAATAGTAATGAACCCTTGAGCTGGAATGGATCCAGTGTTTCCTTTTAGGGAACAAAATAATTGTGTTTGGTAACTGTCCTGGATCTTTGAATGTTGAAATGCAATTAATTAAGTTGCAATTTAGTATTTTAAAATGTATTTCAACAATCTATTAAAGAGTATTTTAATTAAACACTATACTGTATTTTAATAAGCAGTCGGATTAAAATTCAATGTATTTTAACTGAATTTAAATAAAATAATTTTGCCATAATGATTTTTAATGATTGCTTAAATGAATTGTAATTTAGTGTTAATTTTAAAACATTTAATATGTGTTAACTTTATACAGTGTATTTTACAACACTATAAATATGCAGTTTGGGCCTAATTTAATAATCAAATTTGTTTAAATATATATATATATATATATCTATCTATATATATATATATATATATATATATATATATATATATATTTATATTAGACTACAGATATTAATTCTGTGCACAATGATAATAAACATGCAATTCAAACCATATTATTCAAAATCTACTTATTCTATTATCCTCAGCTGAGATTAAAATAAAATTAAAATAAATTAAATTACATTAATGAATGCACACACTTCAGCTGAAATTAAAATAAATTATTTTACATGTGCTTTATTAATACATCAACATAAGTATTCTTCTTTAAAACACAACAAAAACTATGAATTAAAATAAACACTTCAGTATGTTATAAAACATAGTCATGAAAGCACACTCTTTAAGTACACTTAAGTAGCCTTACATTTTCAGTACTTGAATATTATACTATCTGCAAATGCACATTTTTGCCATTAGAGAGAGTGAGTTATAAATATGGCTGTATGTTAAACTGTGATTTTGGATCCCTTAGGAATTCTTCAAGTAGGTCATTTCGTGCTTTTCCATCCTTTTCCGACTTTTTCTCTTCATTTAGCCTTTTTAACTTTTTCTCTGCCCAGCTGAAAGGACCAGCTCTTATTTTCCCTTTGTTCTTAGGCTTCTCTTGACCTTTTAAATATTGTTGGTTCTCTTTCTTAGGACCAGGGTTGTAGTCTACGCAGAACAGCCTCATCAGTCGTTCGTCCAGTTCCTTAGCTTTTTGTAAAGCTTCAGCTTTGGAGTCTCCACATTTCTTTTTCCCAGAGACATTTGATTGCTCCAGAACCTTAGGATGGACCTTCTCAAACATTCCTTTCTGTTTCACCCCAGCCTCCAGCGTTTGCTCATGATTAGCCTTCTCAAACTTGCTGAATGGTATTGTCCTCTCTGTGTGCTCCACAAACTCATCCTCTCCAGATTCAATGTCCATTAGGACGAGTGATGAAGTGGCCGACTCCGGCTTCACCTCAGCACATTTAGGAATTTGTCTTGGAGGAACCATCACTTGTTCCATCGATTGTTCTTCCACTGAATGTGACAGAGATTCTGGAGTTGGTTCTGCCCATGATGGTTCTTCAGCTGGTGGAGCCAGATGTTGAGATGCTCTTTCAATCATCTTGGGTTCTTGCACAAAAGATCCAGTAGGTTTTGGAGAAAAATGTCTAGAGGTTCTTTGAATCATCAATGGTTTAGCTACTGGTTGCAGTGGTATAGTCTTGATGGATGGTGGAACCAGGTTTCGAGAGGCCCTTTGAACCATCTGTGGTTCCTCCTCTGGTGACTTAGAGGATGCAGAACTGGACATGGATATTACTTCTTTTGGAGTTGGTTCGTGTGGAACCGCCAATGTTTCAGTGGCTGTTTGAGCCAGTTGTCGAAATGCCTTTTGAACCATCTCAGGGTCCACCACAAAAGAAAGACGCAGAGGTTTGGTCTCAGTAGCTTTTGGAGCAAAATGTCTGGAGGCTTCTTTGATGACTTGTGGTTGTGGAGATGGGTGTTGAGAAACCCTTTGAACTGGAAATTCTGTCATTGATAAAGGAGGTTCTTCCACTGATGATTTTATGAAGGAAGAGCCAGGCAGGGGGTTAACCTCAATGGCTGGTAAAGCTGGGTGTTGAGATACCCTCTGAACCAGCAATGGTTCTTCCCCTGAAGATGGAGATCTGGTCTCGCTGGCCAGTGGAGGCAGGTGTCGAGGGGCCCTTTTAGCCTCCAGTGGTTCTTTCACTGATGACTTTATGAATGAAGAACCAGCCAGGGTTTTGATCTCAGCGGCTGGTGGAGTTGGTTTAGGTTTGACCTCAATAAGTAATGGAGTTGGGTCTTTGGTCTCCTCTTTCTTAATTTTTTTGTTTCTCTTCTCTTTAAACTCTCTGTTTGTCTCATGCTCACTTCGTGTTACCATAGTCTTTGTCTTTTCTAGACTGCCTGTCTTTCTCTTTTCTTCAGCCTGCCTGATTTCCTCACTCCGCCCCTTCATCATCATCTCATTCTTTTGATCTTTTTCTATCTCTTCTTTCCTGTTTTTCTTTATCTGGCCAATATTGCTAACATCAAAGGGCCTACTCAACCCTTCCATTGGGGCCCATTCTGGATCTGTCCACTTCTGCACCCCCTGTTTTTTTCTCCTTCTGGGTATGCGGTGAACATAACATTGAATCCACTCAAACAGACTGCGAAACAGTGGCATTATAAAACACTGAATGCTGCAGAATGCTGCGAATGTGCTGTGAAATGTCTACCAAGAGTCTCTTCGGAGCTGCAAAGCGAATGTTTTGGTTAAATATCCACAAAAGATCTGTTCTAGCGTATCTGAGAACAATTGTACCAGATAGCAGTCAGAGCAGCAACTTACAGCTTTCAGATTATGACATCATGTATGAAAATTCTAAATTCCACAGGTCCAGTTAGTTCATTAGTAGGAATATCTGACCATCTGTATAATGGAGCATAATTACATATTCTAACATTTTGGTTAATGCTGAAGCTGGATTAGCAAGTGTGCTCAACTGCATTGCTAATTCATTATTGCTAGTTTTCATGTGAGCAACTTTGTGAGTGTATGTGTGTTTCTGCATGGATGTCTGTAATTGAGAGCTGCGAGTGTAACCTGAATAAGCAGTTCAAAATGGTATGTGTGTCGGAGTGTAAATCTCATTTTCTCCTCATTCCTTTCTCTCATTGGTTCATTAGGCCTAGCATTACTAGCTCTTGTTGTTGTTTATTTTTCTAGTTGGTTCTTTATGAGTTGATTTTCTATGTATTAATATTGTTGTACTTTTTTGGGGTGAACTATCACTTTAAATATATCCTATTTAAACACTATACATAGAAATTTGGATGATAAATGGTCTGAGTTAAGTCACTATATTTATGTCAAACAACTTCTGCAAGGTTTTCTGCATTACGCTGTTTACAAATGCAGTCTTCAACAAATGGATTTTAAATAGACTTCTGCTCATGTGAATATACTATACAGCAGAGGGTTGTGATCCATTGATTTAAAACCCATCTAAAAGTCAATGTTATGGACTCAAACACATCCATCACTGTTGAACATTCAGTTACTGAAGACGCAATAACTACTAATCCAGATTCAACTGCACCATTCTAGATACGCATGACTTTATTACCTTTAGTTGAGTGAAGCAAGATTACACAGAGGTTTGTAACAAAATAACAGTGCGTATTCACTTCAAATCTTATCCCATATTTTCTAGATGGACTTAAGTCCTACTTAAGTGGGTCAAAAAGCACTCATACGTTCAACTAATTGCATTTAATATAAAATTAAACTTTAATACATTTCCTTTTAATTGCAATTAACTGTGTGAATCCAAGTAAAGCTGTTATGTCTGGAAAAGAGTGGATGAAAAAGGCAACAGATATTTGTTTTGAATGTAAAAGTTTGATAATGATAATCAAACGGTAAAAGTATTTAATATCATTTTTATTTAATCAATTTTTTTTTTGACATTAGCATTTCTGTCACAATTTTACCCAAGATAAAAAAAAAAATCCAGCCCTGTATAAGGATTTAATATATTTACCACAGAAAATAATATTAGTACCTAATTTGTGCCTGAAAAAAAAAGAACAGTTACAGTATCACACTTAATTCTGATGGAAATCCTTCTTTAGTATTGACCTGATCTACCGTAACAGAGCGAAACAAAGTAAGGAGACAAAAAACATTAAATGCAAAGTATATTTTAGTTTAGTAATTTTATCAAGCATTTACAAAGAGAATTATTCTGGTGTAGAACTGAAGAAA